>NC_055994.1:78488666-78788666 GCF_018446385.1 Zingiber officinale
AGTTACGTATTGTTGTATTATCATTCTCAACTTATCGGACCTATTGATTTATCGAGCTAAATCTCACCCTTTGATAAGTCAAAGAAATAAATACTAATATATGCTTTTATTATATTAGATTAAGAGCACACTTCCTGAATAACTAAGGTTTTGTTTTTATTAAGTCAAGATAAAAAGAACTCTTAAATGGTCATACTCAATACACTTAGAGTGTACTAGTGTAATTTATTAGTCAAGATAAACTAATACTTAATTACACTACGACTATTCCAACGGTTTGTTCCTTTCCATCTTAGTCATGAGCTACGCTTATAATTCATAAAGAACCGATAATATAATCTTACGTGTGTGACATCACACACCATGTTATCTATAATATAAATTAATTGAACAACTACATTTAGCATATAAATGTAGATATTGACCAATATGATTCTTATTTCTAAGTAAATATTTATACAAAAAGCTAGGCTTTTAGTATACATTCCAACAAAGAAGTCTTCGTTCTTCGAACTTGAGCATCCTTTCGGTGTCGGCGAGCCTTTCCAGAGCAGCATGCGAATATAAAAGTCGTAGCAAATGTTGTTCTCAAGCTATTGGTTGAAGGTTGCTTTTATAGGCCTATCTGGGCACCTGGATCCCCTCTCGAGCGTCAGGACTGTGTTGATGTGGCGAGCTCTCGTCAAAACTTCATCCGCGAAGTTTATCCACCTCTTGGCACCCGAACCCCCTCTAGGCGCCTGGACCATTGACGTGGGCTCGGCCAGTCGACGCCCTCTAACTCATCTTCTGAATAAATTTTTTGGTCTGGGCGCCTAGACCAGCTCCGAGCGCTCAGACCACCTTAGTGCTTGGCCACCTGCCCGGCAAAGCTGGTCCGAGCACCTGGATCCCTTCCGGGCGCCCGGACACTCTTTTTTTTTAACCTCTTCTTTCTTGTAAAAAATATTTAGTCCAGGCAACCAATGTAATATACCTAATATGTATATATATATATATATATTGGGTATATATCCAGGAGGAAAATATTACACAGGTTAAAAATTGATCTAATAAAATTTATAAATAAATATACGAATAAAATAATTAATAATAAATAAAGAAATAAATATGGAAGAGTATATGTGAATTTTAGGAATTTATTGAGATTTTTCTAAAATTTTATTTGAATTTAAAATGAATGTTTAATGGCTTTTAATGGGATAAAATAGTTAGGCCTTATTAAAGCCTATTTTGAATACCTGATTAAAAGTGGGAGTTGATTAGATATATAAGCTTAGGTTTGGTTATCAAAAGTCCCTAGGACATTGCACAGTTGGGGATGTATGGTTTTGTGGCTGAGAGGTCTAGGGTTTGATCCTTGGGGTGTCATTACCTGGGGTTAGCATCCTGGCCATGCGCTTTCAGCTGTGTACCTGCATTTACCTCCCTCCGTATCCGTGGGACCGACTCTAGGGGGCCATTGATGTGGTGGTTCCATATTTTTTAGCTTTGGTCACCAAAACCTAAGTTCGTTAATAAAAAAAAAATCCAAGCCTCGTTCTCCTCCTCATGCTTGCAATGCGGAGTCGCTGTGTGCCTGACCCGACAATGGTCGCTGCTCGTGGGCGGCCAACGCCGCTCCTCCACCCCTTCCACTTCCTCCTCCTCCTCCTTCGCTTCCAGTAACCTCGAGTGCATCTTCAACAAGTTTAACTCCAATGGCAACGACAAGATCTTATTTGAGGAGCTCATCATGGTACTCGCGAGCCTCTGCCACCCGTCCTCAAAGGAGGAGCTCCGTCAGATGATGGTTGAGGGCGACTCCGACGGAGACGATTTCATCTCCCTAGAGGAGTTTGTGGAGATCAACGCCCCACCGATGTCGACCAACGAGAGATGTCTGCATCTCTCCTTCACTAGGTGCACAACGACGTTGTTCCGCCGCGAGCATGACCGGTGCCACCCAACTACTATCGATGCTCCCCTGTTGACGTGAGAAAACCAATGCCAGTGCTACTCCTCCGTCGTTTCCCAACAGCTACCAGCGCCTCCACCACTTCTATGGCTAGAAGTTGCGACCGATTGCAACCTCTGATGCTGCAACTTCTCTAGCATGCCCGTGCATCCTACAGTTGATGTTGACCGGCTCAACCTCACCATCCTGAACCCAACACCCCTCTCGGCGATGATGCATAGCCATTGCCTTCCCTTTCCTTTTGCCCGTCATTGCCAAAGTCGGAGAAGGCAAAGTTAGGTAACCATTTATTTTTTCTTGATTAGCATAATGATTAGCTTTGATTAATGATGGTTAATTAGCTTCAAGTTAATTATTAAAAGATTAATTAACTATGTGTAAATGAGATAAATTATAACATATGTAGTTATGAGTTGAATAATTGATATGAATCAGTTAAATAAGATTTCTTATTAAGCTACTAATTAGTTAAAGGATTTATAAGTTAATTGAGAGTTAATTGGTTTATTATTGAACTTAATTGATGGAGGGATTAATAGATTAGCATAGAAATTAAACAATAGGTTGATAAATAGGATTATTGTTTTACTTAGATTGGCTTCATTTCGACACTTGTAGGATTCGAGCTCGAGGCAAACTATTTGAATAAGAGATAGTCAACACGTTATATGGTTGAGGTGGGTAGATATTGCTTATCTTCTTGATAGTTTTAATTATAGTGCATGATTGTTTACTGTCATGTTTTGATGAGGTCACAGTTACTCGCTTACCTTAAGTCTATCCTATATCACTCCTGAGTTTAATACCTTATTATTTGTCCTTATATGTTAATGTATTGTTGATAGCTATGTAATTATATTTGATATTCATGATCATGTTTATAGATATGCATGATATTACAATACCATAGTGTAGGACGTTGGATATTATGTTAGATCGCTTGGTAGATGATTTGAGTTTGTATTTATTGTTGGGATTATTATACCGTAGTGCAGGATATCGAGAATCTTGCTAAACACTTATTTGTTATTTTATACCATAATATAGGGCATGAAGTATCATAATAGACCCTTGTTGTTATTTATGCCTATAGCTTATGTTCGTGAATTTGTGTTATAGTATAGTTATATACTTAGGCTCGTTCCTATAGGTCACTAATATTATAGGTAGTATAGTTGTATACTGGTGCAAGGGTATATATGTTAGTGAGATTATATTGACCTACACTTAATGGAAATCACTTCCTAGCAAAAGGGTAATGTATTTCACTAGACTTTTCCCTTCGGATCAACCCCTAGGATTACTTGATCTTGACCTAATTATTTATTATATGTGTGATGATACCATTGAATTAGTTGAGATATTAATACTAGGTGACTAGTAACTTGGGGACTTGATTGTCTATTTTCTGCCTATATATTATTAGGATTATACCATAGCATAGGATACTGAGTATCCTAGTAGACCCTTACTTGTTATATAGACTCATGCCTATACATTAGTAAGATTATACCATAGTATAGTATTTTGAGTATCCTACTGGACCCTCAGTTAGATTAGCCTACAGACCATTGTCTCCCATCCATGGTTGAGAGAGTTGTCAATGACCGTTGGTCTACCCTGTCGACCATTGTCTCTCATTCGTGGTTGAGAGAGTCGTCAGCAACCATTAGTATATCATGTTGATCATTGTCTCCCATTCGTGGTTGAGAGAGTCGTCAGTAACCGTTAATATACCCTGTCTGCCCACGGGACCATCTGTGGTAGAGCGTTCTCCCATAGACAATGACTAGTTATTTACCCTGACTGCCCACAAGACCATCTTGTTAATATTATCCATAGTACCAATTATGAGATAATTGTAAATGACGTATTTTGTATCATATTTTATTATTAATAAAAGGCAAAGTTGGTTATTATATTTATTTCAATTCAGTATTGATTGAATAAATATAATAATGTCCTTGGGTAGTAGATTCTTATCTACAACATATCAATTGGTTGAATTAATAGTGAGATATTGTAGATATACATGGAACACTACTCTTAACTATTCCTAGTCAAGTATTAATATACAAGGACAATATTAATGCGTTGAGACTAGCATGTAGGTCAACGGATGACTTGATCTTACAAGTTATGGATATGAGATATCAGGTTGACACATGGGTATATTAGAGAATATATACTGAATGCCCCGCCATGAGAATATTTCATGGATCGTTATATGAGTGTCATAAACATTCTCATGTGACTATTGGTATGAATAGTTCTTAGACCTGAAATCACTACGGTTGCCTACATAAGGAGTTGTGTACTTTGGTATCGGCAAACGTCACTTGTAACAAGGTGGACAATAAAGTCGATCATTGGATATACAATGAATTATGTCGAGCGATATGAGTGATGTAGATGGGATCTATCCCTTTCATATGATGGAAGTGATATCTGTGGGCCTCTTGATTAATAGGACACAAGAAAGCATGGTCATGCGTAAATGAGTCAATATGAGATATTGAGTGTATTTGATTGAGTGTGTCTACTTAGAGATCAAGAAACACAAAAGGTTGATAAGAGGATGACACGATCTATACCTCATTGATCAATCTAGATATCAAGGATAGAGAGACTAAGTTATACAATATAATAGTCACGGACATGTTAGGTCAGATCTCGACTTTCTCGTCATTTGGGTAGCAATGATGTCTTGCTAGATGTCACTCATTGCTTATGTATCTAAATATTGATTTAGATACATTGCCAACGTTACGAGAATCTATTGGGTCACACACAAAGAACATGTAGATTTGGAGATGAGTTCATATGATGAATCATTGGATTAAGTCTAATCCGAATTGGACTTATTGAGTTAGACTCAATTGGATCTAATTATTGAATTTAGTCCAATTCAAACTAGACTCAAGGAGTCAATACGAATTAATGAAATAGTGATTCATTATATTTGAAATTGCATGAGATCAATTGAGTAAGACTCGATTGAATTAAACTTGAGTTAGACTCTAGTGGATTAGACTTGAGTTAGACTCAAGTGGATTAGACTTGAGTTAGACTCAAGTGAATTCATTCACTAAGAGGATTAATGGAGATTAATTTATTGAATTTCGAAATTTAATGAATCATTCAATTTTTGAAATTGAATTCAAAATGAAGAGGTTCAAATGTGGTCCGTAATGGAGTGTAAATATTCATTAATACTCATTAATTGAATTAATGCTTATTAAGTATTTTCATTAGATGAAAATACTTAAGCATTTTTTTCTCTCATTTTGGTGTACTTCTTCATTCTCCTTCCTCTTCTCTTCTCCTCTAGTCCGAGACCTCCTATCAAGGTTGCTAGCACAACCTTAGGTGGTTGCCTTCTCCACTTGTGAGTTTGTGAGATAAACGAACACTTGTTCGTGTGGATATCATAGATGTGCAAACGTGTGATCATGTTGAGATCCAAGCTGTCTTGAGTTCATGTGCACGCATCAAAGGTATACTATCATGATATAAACTTAGTATAGATTGTAACATATCTTTCCCTTCGCGTGGATCTTCTGGAGGAGCTAGAAGTTTTCCGCTGCCCTTAAGCATGTTTAACGCCCTAGTTCCTTACATATCTGTGGTAGAGAGTTCTCCCATAATCAATGATAGGGGAGCCTGATAGCTACCTCATCCTGTTTGCTCACGGGACCAACCATGGTAGAGCATTCTCTTGTAGACAGTGACTAGTCATTTACCTTGACTGCCCATAGGACCATCTGTAGTAAAGTGTTTCTCCTGCAATCAGTATTTATTATTTGTCTGCTATATGTTGATCATGTATTTATTCGTGCAGGTTGGATGTACTATATGTACTCCCAATTTATTGGTTATACTTAGTTGAGCAGGTTAGTGAAGTGTCATGTTATTGATTATACTTTTAGTTAGCTGGTGATTATGTTGGAACACCTACGTTGATTAGTAAGTATTTTACCTAAGACTGCATCCTTTGATCTTCTATCAGTATATTATTTATGCATTATATTCTTCTACCCACTGAGTTGTTAAATTCACTATCCCCCTTGCTTTTCCTTTGATTTTCAAGTTAGCAGATAGAGGAGGTGTTATGTCGCTTAGAGGTCCTAGCTGCCTGTCCCACTCGAGTTGGATTTCTGTTTCAATTGTTCGAGTTGTTTTATTCGTCTATTCCGCTACCATTATTTATGTTTTCTTTACTTTGTCGAATCAATGAAGTTTTATTAAAATGGTATAACTTAGTTTAATATGATCACATGTTTATGCATACATACATGCATTACTATTTATGATTTGATGTTATTATATTACATTGGTATTTTATGTTGACTTGAATTGGTTCGATATCGTATTTCCTATATTGTCATTAGGGGGTATCGTCCGATTTGGTGGACAAGTATACCCTCGGGGTGTGACAACCAAAATATATTTATCCTGTAATACAAAGTTATAGTACAATACAATAAGATAGTAGTAGTAATTAGATTCTGCTGAGATCAAGCAACTTAAGTTTCTCAAATGGACCTAAGCTAGACCGACGCCTACTGTTTCCTCAACCAGGAATGCATTATCACTGGATCTCTCCTCTAGTTGCTTACCTTTTACTTACCAATTATAGTCGCTTGCCTTGCCTTTGACCACCAAGTCTTCCTGTCAGTTGTCAAGCCCGCACGCCCAACTGGACTTCGACTGGTTGTTAGGTCCCGCAGGCCCAACTAAACTTGCAGTCAGATATCGGATCCCGCAGACCTTTCTGGACTTCGCACTATCTATCGAGTCTCGCAGACCTAACTGGATTTCAACCTGATGTCATGTCCTCCAGACCCGTCAACTCTTGCACACTTGGTAAAGTAATACAACACTTGGTAAAGCAACTCTTGATCACAAACACTCTAACTTTAATCCACTTGTTATTTCATCAAAACCTGAGTTAGATCATTAGTGTAAATTACACTAACAACATCCGACCAGCAGGCCATAAATAGAGTTCTGGTCTCAGTAGTTCAATACAACACTTTTTGTATTCAAGTTCTTTACTCTGCTCTTTAAATTATGTATTGTTAACTTCTTGTACGAGGTTTCTCCACCTCTGACTCGTGTCGAAGGAGTTTGCTACTTGAGCTTCACTTGCCTTGGATTAGCAACCTCCTCAGTTGTAAACCAAGTAAATCTTTTTGTCTCATACTTATTTTTATATATTTTAGTTTCATTATTTAAAGTGTGTCTTAATTAAAGCCAAAAGTTTTGCAAAGGGTATTTTTATAATTTTAGATAATTCACCCCCCTCTTTCCAACCTCTTGGAGACTTACAAGTGGTATCAAAACGAGGACGCTTCAGAAGGACTAATCACCGATCAAAATAAAGAAATTGATGGTCGGACCAAGCCTCAACTTGCCAAAGTTCGAGGAGGAGTTCACACACTAGAAACGTCAAATATAGATATTTCTAAAAACATATTTTGAAATTCTTTTAATAATAAAGTATGATTTTGTAGTTCCTAAGGATCAACAAGGAGAAGAGAAAGAAGAAAATCAATGGACGAAGAAGAAACAAAGTAACTTCGTAACTAACAGCTGAGCGGAATACCACTTACTAAGTGTATAACCATCTCAAGAAGTGAATTGCATTGGAAGCTACACCTCGGCCAAAGAACTCTAGGAGAAATTCTCGGAGCTCCATGAAGGCACATCCAAAGTGAAGTTTGCACGATGAGATATTCTTTGGAGCAAGCTAATGAACCTCCGCTTAGAAAAAGGTGAGAAGGTGGCTCAACTACACACGAAGATCAAGGAGCTGATCACCAAATTGATCAATCTTAGTGAAATGGTAACCAACCGAGACTCAGTCCGCTACCTAATCAATGCATTTCCTAGAACTCCAGAGTGGATCTTAATAATATACGTCTATTATATCTCTAAGGATTTAGAGGTAAGTACCTTAGAAGAACTCTTCTTAACATTAGAATTACATGAAATTAGATGTGCTGGTATAACAAAAGAGTCAAGTCAGAATCTGGCACCGTAAGCCAACAAGAAGGACAAACCCGAGTTAGACTTCAATCTGGATGCAGACTAAGAAGGTTATATAGTAAGATCGTTTAAAAAGTTTTTTAAATCTAACAAGTTTAAAGAAATGCAAACCGGAAAAAAAATCCAAGAAACAAAAGAAAGGTTTGATGCTACAATTTCAAACAAGAAGGACACATAAAGGAGGACTTCCCAAAGTTCAAGAAGGAGAAAGACAAAGGGTCAAGGTGAACCAAGCACAAGAATCTCAAGGCCACTTGGGATGAAAGTTCGTCATCCGAGTCTGAAATAGAAGCCTATGTTGGACTAGCACTGATGGCTAATCACGAAGAATCAAGCAACTTGGAAGCTAGCATCGATGAAAGGGGAGTCACATCAGATGAATACAGTGATGTAGGGGAAGAATCTAGTTTCAAATCCGACATAGTAAGTGAGGAATGTCTCTTACCTCCTGATCAATTATACTTTAGAATAAAATCCATGTCTAAATCAATGTGTAAACTCAAAATAAAAAAATTAAAAATTAAAAAAGGAAAATCAAGAAATAAAAATAATCTTAGCAAAATCATGTTTATTAGAGAATTTCAATAAATTGAAAATTGAAAATTGAAAATTGAAAATGTAAAATTAAAAAAACAAATAGAAAATTTTAAAAATTCTATATGTTCAAATTTTGTTACTTCGAATTTAAGAAATTATCAAGGGTTAAATTGGTATTATAGATCCATAAGAGTCAAATTAAAAAAGTGACAAGAAAGTGCATTCCAAGAACATTTTTGATTAAACTAGTAGGTAGGAGGAACCAATATTGGGTACCAAAATCATGCTTAGATTAAATCATTATGCATGTTTCTTTTAATTTGCATTAATATTTTCTTTGCAGGCCTAAAATTGTGTAACTTTTTTAAATAAATTATTTTGTATCCTTTCTATTCAAAATTAATTATATCTTAATTTTTAGGTGAAAAAATGATTTTATTACTTATCTATATGAACATTTTAAAAAAAAATTAATGACTATATTATTTTTTATATATTTTTTAAAATTATATCTTTAAAATTAAAATTATTTTACAGAGTTATTTTTTAAAAATTTATTTTTTATGATAAAGCATCATGTTCTATATCAAAGGAAATTTTTTTAAAAAAATTAACTGTTATTTAATTTTCTAGAATTTTTTTTATCAAAATACTATTTTTTTTAAATTCTCGAACATTTAATTTTTGATTTTTTTTAGATATACTTTCTATTTTACATACTCAAAAAAATTTATAATATTTTTTAAGTGCAAAATCTATTTTTAAATCATTTTTTTAAAATACATATATTTGTATAAAATAATTTGTTATTGCTTATATCAGTTATGGTTATTCGTGAAAATTTTATTACTATTATGGATTATTGCGTTTAATAGTGACAAAAAATTTTAGGATTTTTCAAAGATTAAAACCAATTTTATTTTTTTTTTAAAAATAAGTTTTTAAATCATAGAAATTTAGGTTTTTGAAAAATAAATCCCATAATTTTTTTTAAGTATTAATCACTGTTGATGTAACCCTTAGAAATTTTGTCAATATATTTTTGATATTTTATCCCTATTTTTATTGTGATCAAAGGGAGAGAAATAACGGTTATTGCATCCTATTTTATTATAATATCATATTTCCACTCCTTTTATTTGAAGATCTACTCTTTGCTTGTTTTAATTGATAGGACATGATTAGTAAAACAGAGTTTAAATGGAATCTAGACTTCTTAAAATGCCTGAGTCATGCTTATAAGACATGGACATGTGAAAATATGACACAAACCAATGCCTACATGGCCTGGCTGGGCCTTTTAGGCATGACCATGTCAATTCTACACGACCATGTCATTTTTAGCAATGCAGACCAAAAGTAAAATGACCATAACATTTTGTTTGGTTAGAGCTTCAGACTGTTCTTAATATAAATTGTAGCTAACTTCAAGATCTACAACTTTGCTAAAGACTTCAACTCAAGAATATCATGTTAAGATGCGCTAAAATGATTTATAAGGTCCACACGACCTTGACACATGGCCATGTCAGGACACACAACCGTGTGGAATTTCCAGAGAAGAAGAAGAATTTAGCCATGTAGAATCTACACAATCGTGCCACTGAACTAGAGCCAAGGTAGCACATGGCCATGTAGATTCACACTGTCATGTAATAGCCCAAGCAAGGGTCGTGTCTAGAACTATAAAAGGGATCTTCCTCCCCTTTTTCATGAATCTTTGGGTTGGGTGGTTGCCCCCATTCCTTGGGAAAGGGTTCTCCTCCTTGGGAGAACCCGAGATCATCCATCTTCGTCAATCCATCCACCTCCAGAGCAAGGGAACACCTCTAAAGACGTCGGTCTTCAAGGATAAGCACTCTCTTTTCTCTATTTTTATATATTGAGTTGTAGTTTGTTATTTTCATTGTCTTTTGGTTGTATCATATTACAATGGAGTAGATCTCTAGATCTAAGATGTAGGAAGTAACTATGATGTGATGTGATGTATGAACTATGTATTTGGACATTTTCTTCTGCTATAAAGTGTTTATATCATGTTCTATGTGTGTTGTGCCTTGTATGTGTTTGACAAAATATGCGTGAGGTTAATTCATATAGATGTGAGGGATTTGTCTCTATATTAAGGTTGCTACTAGACTGGATAACTTACGGATCCTTAGTAACAAAGGATACCCATTCAACAGGACACATTATGCTCTTAGTGACAGAGGGCATCGATATTCACTCACTTTCTAAAATCAAAACATCTTAACATAAGGATTAATCCTTGTTAGGACATTCTAATTAGAGTTGATACTCTAGTGCTACTATTAGGAAGTACATTAGATAACTCAAGGAATGTATGACCAGGGGTCCTAGTGATAGGAATTCCCTCTTAACCGGACTTTCTAGAGTAACCCTTTACTTAATGGCGTTAGAACTTGGGTAGACTCTCTAGTGCAACCTATATAAGGGTTATGCTAGGCTTTAGTTAGAATCCCTACATGAGTGTAAGCACGGAGTCAGGTAGATAAATAATGCATAGGAACATTAACCAACATCATAAAAAAACTGAAATCCTTGAATTTATCACACGCCACTCACTTATGCTCCCTCTCTCTATCCTAGAATCTAAGCAAAGGCGCTGCAAGCTAAGTAGCCGCATGTTTGTTATCTAGCTAGCTAGAAGCTCCCCAAATTGCCACCACAAATATAGTCGATGCTGCTTTGCTTAGCACCTCTCTCCATTCTCGATCGTAAATCTTTCCACTCCACTATCTGTTTTTCATCTTTGTACAATATTTTTTATTAAGATTTATCCTACAACGTACAAGCCCTACATGCTTCAACGTGTAGCAGCTATTTGGATAGTCTAAACAATATTTTCTTAGCATTTTTTAGTTATATAATTTGCAAGGAACTTATCAAACATCATTTCCCACATTTCATAACCAATGGTAAGTCATTTCATTTTAAGTTGTATTCCCTCCAATCCTAATATATTATTACGATTGATGCTACAACGTACATGCTTGACACCTGCTACAATGTATAGCAGCTACTTCAACATTTAACTGCTACAACATATAACAACTACTTGGACAGTTAGCTGTTATATGTTGTAGTAGCTACTTAGACATTTAACTGCTACAACGTGCAACAGTTACTTGAACATTTAGCTATTACAATGTGTAATAGCTACTTGGTAAATCATTTCATTTTAAGTCATAATTTCCTCTAATCCTAATATATTATTTATACGTGATTATAAATGATCTATTTAATTAATATAAAGAAAAATATATGTTGTCTTTATTGGGCGTCCGTTAAGTGTTTATGATACCTAGATAGAAACATTTACACAAGTTAATCATTTTAAGACGCTATACACTAGTCCTTTAAGAGTAAAGAGGATGCAATAAGAGCTTTTGAAACTTACAATGTACAATCTTACAATGTTAATAATCTTTTTTTGATAAAATTTAATATTTTTGTTATATAATTTGCAGGAAACTTGCCAACTTAAGTCATTTCAATTTCCAACAATTGATTTGATGGTAAGTTGTTTCAATTTAAGTTGTAATTCCATTTAATTCTAATATATTATTAGGATTTATGCTACAACGTAAAATCCCTAGCTGTTACTGTAAGTACCCGTGATAGTTTTGATGTAATCAACTAAGTCAAGTTAGGTTGTCCAACATATTTGATCCTTGTGTATAAGTGTGTAGGACCTTAGGAACACAAGAAGTCGAGCGGAAGACGCAACTAACAAGAAGGATGGCAGAGGAAGGGAGTCAACGGGCTTGGTGCGTCTGAGGGACAATGTGTTGCGGAAAAGTATGCTGGTGGACGAGAAGGAAGCATGCGATGTTTCTGAGGGACGAGAAGCAGGAGCAGAAACTGCTCGAGGAGAGAATGCAAGAGTTGGGTTCGGGTGAACTCAGCTCTAGAAGGCTAGAGGATCGCCCAAGAGTCCAGAGAAGAAGGCAGCAATAGAAGAAGACGTCAGATGGTCAACAACCGCATGCTAAGCAACCACATGCTTGTTATCCGGCTAGCTAGAAGCTCCCCAAACTGTTACCACAAACATAGCCGACGTTACTTTGCTTAGCACCTTTCTCCATTCTCGATCGTAAGTCTTTCTACTCCACTGTCAATTTTTTTAGCTCTGTACAATAGTTTTTTATTAAGATTTATCCTACAACGTACAAGCCCTAATTGCTATAATGTGTAGCAGCTACTTTAGATAGTCTAAACAATATTTTCTTACCATTTTTTAGTTATATAATTTGTAGGGAACTTGCCAAACATCATTTCCCATATTTGATAACCAATGATAAGTCGTTTCATTTTAAGTCATAATTCCCTCCAATCCTAATATATTATTAGGATTTATGCTACAACATACAAGCCTGACGCCTGCTGCAACGTGTAGCAACTACTTGGATATTTAACTGCTATAACATGTAGCAACTACTTAGACAGTTAGCTGCTACACATTGTAGAAGCTACTTAGACATTTAGCTGCTACAACATGCAGTAACTACTTGGATATTTAGCTACTACAACATGTAATAACTACTTGGTAAATCGTTTCATTTTAAGTTGTAATTTTCTCTAATCCTATTATATTGTTTATACATGATTCTAAATGACCTATTTAATTAATATAGGAGAAAATATATGTTATCTTTATTGGGCATCAACCGGGTGTTTATGACACCTGGATATAAGCATTTACACAAGTTAACCATTTTAAAGGCCCTATACACTAGTCCTTTGAGAGTAAAGAGGATATAATAAGAATTTTGAAACCTACAATGTACAATCTTACAACATTAATAATCTTTTTTTAATAAAATTTAATAGTTTTGGTTATACAATTTATAGGAAACTTGCCAATTTAAATCGTTTCAATTTCCCACAATTGATTCGATGGTAAGTTGTTTCAATTTAAGTTGTAATTCCCTCTAATTCTAATATATTATTAGGATTTATCTAACAACATAAAATCCCTAGCTACTACTATAAGTACCCTGTGGTAGTTTTGATGTGATCAATTAAGTCAAGTTAGATCCTGTATATTTGATCCTTTTATATAAGTGTGCAAGAGCTTAGGAACACAAGAAGTCGAACGGAAGACGCAGCTAGTGAGAAAGATAGAACAGGAAAGGAGTCGACAATGTTGGTGTGTCTAAGGGATGAGGTGCTGTGGAAAAATATGCTGGCAGACGAGAAGGAAGAGCGCGACATTTTTGAGGGATGAGAAGTTGGAGAGGAAGACTGCTCGAGGAGAGAATGTGAGAGTTGGGTTTGGGTGAGATCAACTCTGGAAGGCCAGAGGATCACCCAAGCGATCAGAGAAGAAGGCAATAATCGAAGAAGGCGTCGGATGGTCAGTGCGGGCGCTCAGACCACTTTAGTACCGAAAGGGTGTCTCGACATAGTAGATCAACTTTAGGTCTATGTTAGCAGCGGTTCGGGCGCCTGGGAATGGATAAAAAATTATATTCACATTGTTGTGATATCGTTGAGTGGAGATAGAGTTTGCCATGTTGAGAGCGCCCGGATAGGGTCCGGGCTCCCAGACTATGCCACGTCACCAAACTATTAGATCTATAAGACCGTAAGTATGCTAGAGGGGGTGAATAGCATTAATTGAAAATTGTGATTTAAAACAACTCACATAGCAGAAAAGAGAGAGAACAAAAGCACGCGCTAACATAAGTAGTTTTACTTAATTCAGAGTCTTCGTCGACTTATACTCCAAGGCCCGCACGTGTGAGTGCTTTCAATGGGCAATCACTATCAATTCAAAATAGATTTACAAAGTCAAGTATAATAACAGAAATGTAAATGTTATTGACAAACAGAAAGGAAATATAAAGAATTCTTCATTCTTCGAACTTCGGAGCAGCCTTTCTGTGTCGTCATAGCCTTTCCAGAGCAACGCGCAAATATGAAAGTCGTAGAAAATGTTGTTCTCAAGCTGATGGTAGAAGGCTACTTTTATAGACCCATTCGGTTGCCTAGATCCCCTCCTGGGCACCTAGACTATGCTGACGTAGCAAGCTCTCATCAAAACTTCATCCGTAAAGTTTATTCACCTCCGAGCGCCCGAACCCCCTTCTGGCGCTTGGACCCTTGACGTGGGCTCGACCAGTCGATGCACTCCAACTCAACTTTTGGATAAATTTTCTGGTCTAAGCGCCTGGACCAGCTCTGGGCGTTCGGACCTCCCGGGTTCCTGGCTACCCGCCTGGCGAAGCTGGTTCGGATGCCTGGATCAACTATGGGTGCACTGAGTCTGGGCGCCCGGACACTCTTTTTTTAGCCTTTTCTTTTCTAAAAAAAGAGCTAGTCCAGACAATCAAATTATATTTATCCTATAAAATAAAATTAGCATAATACAATAAGATAGTAGTAGTAATTAGATCATGTCTCCTTGAGATCAAGATCTAGTCAAGGTCTCAACTTAGGTTTTCCAAATGGATCTAAGCTAGACCGATGCCTACTATTTCCTCAATTGGGAACGCGCCCTTACTGAATCTCTCCTCTAGTTGCTTACCTTTAACTTACAAACTATAATTGCTTGACTTGTCTTTGACCCACTAGGTCTTTCCGCCAGTTGTCAGGTCCGTAGACTCTACTAGACTTCTGCCGATTGTCAAGTCCCATGGATCCAACCAAACTTTCCACCAGATATCGGGTCCCGTAGACCTATCTAGACTTCGTACCAACTATCGAGTCCCATGGATCTAACTAGATTTTAGCTTGGTGTTAGGTCCTCTAGACCTATCAACTCCTACACACTTGGTAAATCAATTACATCACAAATACTCTAACTTTAATCTACTTATTATTCATTAAAATCTGAGTTAGATCATTAGTTTAAATTGTGTTGGTACACTATCCCCTAGGTTAGGTTGATCAAGTTGACTAAACTTGAGTTGGCTCAAGTTTGAGTCTTGATGTTTGAGTTTTGATGTTTGATAATACATGGAGATTGTAGATGCAATCGTCCAATTTGGAAGATTATTGATACAATTCCCATCTGGTCAAGGGATGACCAGTTTGATGCGAAGAAGAATCAAGTAGGTCAAGATTAATTAGATACTTGACTAGGAAAGTCCTAACCGCAGGTTAGGTAAGGGAAAAATCTTGGTGAGTGAAGCTAAGTGAAAGTCTCAGTAAGTGAAGCCGGGCAGTTGGAAAATCCTAGTGAGTGAAGCCAGGTGCAAACCCTAGTGAGTGAAGCTAGGTGAAAGTCTTGGTAAGTGAAGCCAAGTAGATGGAAAGTCCTGGTGAGTGAAACCAGACAGATGGAAAGTCCTAGTGAGTGAAGTTAGGCAGATAGAAAGACCTGGTGAGTGAAGCCAGACACATGGAAATCCAGGTGGGTCAAGGTTGACCAGACACTTGGTGTTGGGAACCCAAATAAGTCAATGAATTGACCAGATACTTGACATGAGGAAATCCAGATGGGTCAAGGGTGACCAGACATCTGGTGGAAGTCCAAGTGGGTCGTGGAGGACCGGACACTTGGAACGAGATGATAAGTCTAAGTGGGTTAAGGTTGACTGGACACTTGGCATGAGAAGAAATGTCCAAGTGGGTCAAAGGGTTGATCGGACACTTGGCGAAGAAGTCCTGGCAGGTCAAGGTTGACCGGATGCTAGGCATGAGGAGTTCCAACAAGTCACGGTTGACCGAGTGTTGGAATTGAGGACCCTAGACTTGAGTTAAGCAAGTCAAAGGCAAGTCAATCGATGAACAATCGATTGAACTGTGGTTCAATCGATCAACCGATCGATTGAAGGTGTACTACGAAGAAGCCTGGCCCAATCGATCATGTTTACTTCTTGAAACTCAGCTTTTAGCTTATCAAATGCTTCCACATATAATTTGAGGCGTTCACTGCTGATCTCAAAATTACCTGACAATTGTTGTGCTGCCAACTGAGAATCAGAATAAATTTAAACCCGAGTAGCTCCTACATGTTGTGTGACTTGTAACCCTGCTATTAGTGCTTCATATTCTACCTCATTATTGGTAGCTCTATAATTCAATCGAATAGAGAGTTGCATCCAATCTTCCCTTGGCAATATGAGAAGAATTCCAATACCATTGCCTTGCCGAGTGAAAGACCCATCTACATATATTTTTCAAGTTTCCTCTTCCTCTGGTCCCTGCACCTCTATTATAAAATCAGTCAGAGCTTGAGCTTTGATTGTTGCCCGAGGTTTGTACTGTATATCATACTCACTAAACTCAATTGTCCATTTAATCAACTGCCCGGACACCTCTGGATTAATGAGTACTTGACCCAAAGTGCTATTAGTTAACACTATGATTGAGTGTGATAGAAAGTAAGAGCGTAACCTTCTAGCAGCTAATATCAATCCATAGGCCAATTTCTTAAGTGCAGTATATCGACACTCAGCTCTCTTTAATAAATGACTTAAGAAATACATAGGTTGTTGTTCTTTCCCTTCTTGCCTTACTAACACTGAGCCCACAGTATACTCATTTGCTGACAGATACACCCATAAAGTTTCCCCCACTACTGGTTTAGCTAATACAGGCAAAGTGGATAAATAATTTTTTAACTCTTGAAATGCCTTATCACAATCTTCATCCCACTGGAACTTGGTAGCCCGTCGAAGTATTTTGAAGAAAGAAAGGCTTTGGTCAGTCGACCGAGAAATAAAGTGTGATAGGGCAATGATCCGACCGGTCAACCTCTGCGCCTCCTTCATGTTGCATGGTGGAGTCATATCTCGAAGCGCTTGTACTTTGCTGGGATTAGTCTCTATGCCTCGCTCAGTTACCATATAACCCAGAAAATTTTCACTTTTAGCTCCAAACAAACATTTACATGGATTAAACTTGAGTCTATACTGCCACAAAGTTCTACAAGTTTCTTCAACATCCATGCATAAATATGAGGCTTGAAGGGATTTGATGGGTATATCATCCACATACACTTCCATGTTTCTCCCGAGCTATTTCTAGAAGACTTTATTCATGAGCTTCTGATAGGTAGTCCCTACATTCCGAAAGGTATAACATTATAGTAGTAAGTACCTTCGACAGTTATAAAACTAACCTTTTCTTGGTCTTTCTTGGCGATTAGTACTTGATGATACCCCTAGTAAGCATCCATCATACAAATAAATTCGCATCTAGCTGTAGAGTCCACCACCTGGTCGACGCGAGGCAGAGGATAATAATTTTTTGGATAGGCTTTATTGAGGTCTCGAAAATCAATACACACTCGTCATTTATTCCCTGGCTTGGATACTAGGACAATATTGGCTAACCAACTAGGGGATTGCACCTCTCGGATATATCCCGCTTCCAGTAGCTTATCTACTTCTTCCTTAATAATCTTGTTCTCATCTGCCCCAAAATCCCACTTCTTTTGTTTAATCGGTCGAGCATCAGGATATACATGCAGTGCGTGCTCCATAACTAGAGGGGACACACTCGTCACCTCTTTAGGTGTCCAAGCAAACACATCACTATTGTGTGTCAAACATTGTATTAACCAGGTCGGTCGCTACATAGGTGATAGCTTCCGATCGACCATCTTGGATCTGTACCTCTTCTTTTTCTTTATACATCAGGGCGGGGTGGCTTTTCCTGAATGGCATTGACCTCCATTCTTTGCATCTTTCATGTAACATTAGCCTCAGCTCTGACTATCTCCACGTAACACTTGCACACTGCCAATTGATCACCCTTTACTTCTCCCACTTGATCATCCATAGGAAATTTAATTTTTTGACAGAAGGTAGAAACGACCGTCTTAAATTCATTTAAGACCGGTCGATCCAAGATAACATTATAAGTAGAGGGTGCATCCACCACCATAAAATATGATCGACGTGTCCTCATTAAAGGCTCTTCTCCTAGAGATATAGCTAATTTTATCTTACCCAATGGCTGAACTTCGTTTCCAGCGAACCCATACAAAGGAGTTACCATGGGTTGCAGCTCACTCAAGTCTATCTGTAATTGATCAAAAGCTTGTTTGAAAATGATATTAACTGAACTACCAGTGTCAATGAAGGTACGAGAAACATTATAATTGGTTATAACAGCCTTGATTATTAATGCATCATCATGGGGCACTTCTACCCCTTCCAGATCTCTCGGCCCAAAGCTAATTACTTGTCTGATCGCCTTTTCTACACTACATCCCACAGCATGAATTTTCAATCGCCGAGCATGTAAATTCCTTGTCCGGTTAGAATCACCATCCATCGGTCCTCTAGCTATCATGTTAATATTACCCTGGGGAGCGTTGCTACGGTTTTCTTCCTATTGGACAGATGCACTCTCTTATTGTGGCTGACCGAGTGCTTGAGCTTGCCCGACCGAGAGTGGCAGAACTCCTGTCTGTAGATCCACCATACGATATTACAGTTTGAGCGGACTATCCTGCCTCAAATTGTTGGCGATTTGGGGTTGGAGAACGCTGTCGATACTGAGGATTACAAGCTTGCTGATTCCTCATGGTATAACAATTTTTCATACTGTGAGTGCTCGTTAAATGTGCACCACCTTCGTGGGATCTCTTAAGGAACCCCCACGTGTTGCACAACTTGAGGTCGTGGGTCAAGATGTCGTTAGGGAGGAATTGCACGAGGTCCCCTGGGTGGTTGAGCAAGTACCACTGAACGATCCACATTTGGAATGGGAGTAGGAATAATAGCTTCCTTTCTCCGAGCGGCTTGAGCTTCCTCCACATTAATAAACTTAGTCACTCGTTTGATCAATAAATCAAAATTGGTTGGAGGGTTTCTGACCAAATCCTTGAAGAAATTATTATCATTAAGCCCTTGAGAAAAGACACTTACCAAGATTTCAATGGTGGCCGTAGGTACATCTATGGATACCTGATTCAACCTTTTAATATAGGTCCTAATAGATTCCTTCAGCCCCTGTTTAATTGAAAAGAGACTCCAGGGGATCTTGTGATATCACCGATTACTAGAAAAATGATAAAGAAATACCTTACGAAAATCCTTGAAACAACGAATAGAATTATCTGGTAATTGCTTAAACCACCTTTGAGTTGTTCCTCTAAAGGTAGTAAGGAACATCCGACATTTAACACCATTGGTAAATTATTGAAGGAGAGCCACATTTTTAAATTTGAGAAGATGATCTTCGGGATCGGTTGTTCTAGAATATTCTCTGATATTTAAGTTTTGATAATACTTCGGCAGAGGATCATCCAGCACTCATTGAGAGAATGGAGTGACAATCCTTTCCGGAGAACTATCGCTGGCTACGATCTTCCTTTTGCGTTTGTCCCGTATAGGCGCTTCTCCAGAAGATTCTTGTGGAACTTCCTTTCATCCTCCTTGCTCCAAAGGTGTGTGAAGAAATACTTGAGGGTGTCGAACCAGAGAGAGAGGAGTAGGAAGCAAACAAGAAGGATCTTCCTCCTCCCCCCTTCTTTCCCTTGGATAAGTAGTTGTTGATATTGCCTGGTTTGGAGCGATAGGCAATGTACCCCCAGTATTGACTTGATGTTGTTGTTGTAATAATTTTTGCACTCTGGCATTGATGAGTAACTCCAAATCTTCCTGTGTCATAGTTATGGTATTAGGCTTTCCAGCTTCCTCCATATCGCAGTGTCAGATCTAGGTAAAGAATCCCACAGACGACATCAAATTTAATCCTGTCTGAAATCTATGAAGTGGTGTGCTAGCTCCGGTGGACGACAATTTCTGATAAAGACAAACTCCTAAAGATCCGGAAGAGCTCCTCAATTATCCTACACACAATGAGATGAGCCAACAAAGCGTTAGTGACCTAAGATCGGGGTGGGGATCTCTGGCTAGGCCGTCCGACGCTCAAGTCAGTTCCTCTCTCGAAGGTGGAAGAAGAAGAAAAATACAGTAACTAAAGTACTTGGAAATAGAGTTTTGGATGTAAAAACTTGCTTACCTTGCCAACGGAGAGGATTCTCCTTTTTATACTACCTCATGTAACCTCCGTAGTCATGAAGTGGCCCCCGGTTTGTTAGAGTTTGTTAGAAGATGAAGTCATCTTCTAAGCTTCGTACAATAATACTTTAAGGAATATTTTTTGTACTCTAAATGTACCTCTTTTATCATTTATGACTCATATTCATTATGAAGTATGCATAGGAACACGTCACTATAATTGAAGAAGCTTCTAGAAGATATTTCCTGTCAAATTTGTCAGGCTGTCATACTTCTGTTAAGCGTGTCTCAGCCGGTCATTCAAGTTGGTCGTATATATATTGAGAATACATTTTGTTGAGCATGTTTCAACTAAGAATGTACCATAAACTTTATGAGGTTGAGCACCTTTACGCCCAATCGGGCTTTGTCAGGCCGAGTGCCTATAAGCATATTGGTGCTCGCTCTGCACTCGACCCGATAATATACTAAAAAGTTATATAAGGCTAAATTTCTTTACGCTCAGTCGGGCTTTGTCCGACCGAGCGTGTGTAAGCACATGGATGCTCGCTCGGCCTTCACTCAGTTGGTAATATACTAAAAGCTGTATAAGGCTAAATGCCTTTACGCTTAGTCAGGGCTTTGTCCGACCGAGCGCGTATAAGTACATGGATACTCGCTCAGCCTTCACTCGGCCGGTAATATACTTAAAGCTTCTATAAGGCTAAGTATTTTTACACTTGGTCGGACTTTCCCTGACCGAGCGCATGTAAGTACATTGGTGCTCGCTCAACCTTCACTCGATTGGTAATATACTAAAAGCTTCTATAAGGCTAAGTATCTTTACGCTTGGTCGGACTTTGCTTGACCGAGAGCACGTAAGCACATTAGTGCCCACTCGACCTTCACTCGGTCAGTAATATACTAAAAGCTTCTATAAGGCTAAGTACCTTTACGTTCGGTCGGACTTTGCTTGACCGAACGCACGTAAGCACATTGGTACTTGCTCGACCTTCACTCGACTGGTAATATACTAAAAATATCTATAAGGCTAAGTACTTTTACGCTCAGTCGGGCTTTGCCTGATCGAGCACGTGTGAAAAGCCTTTTATATGGTCGTTCATCATCCTATTAATCATACATTCACCCAGCTATATACCCCTCCTATCTTTCTCAACCATGACCTCTACTTCATTTGTCAGGCCGCTCCATCATAACTCATATCAAATAGGGTTGAGTGTAGATTTCTTGATGTGCATAAAGATGAGAACTCTTCATATGAGGAATGTAATGATAATGTAGTAGTCAGCAAGTTTTGAGATCCATCTCCTGGGCTTATAAGTCATTATAGTGGAATAGGATTTTCAGATGATGATTATGATGAGGTAGATCAATTCAAGACTGCAAGTGATGTTGTTGATTCTCCTATAGATGATGTTGATCTTGGTGCATTATTCATCAATGTTTGTGATGATGTTAATTGTTGGTGCAATATTCCCCAGGTCAAGGTTGACCAAGTTAACTGAGCTTGAATTGAGTCAAGCTCGAGTCTTGATGTTTGGATTTCGATGTTTGACAATACATATAGACAACACATGAAGATTGCAGGTGCAATTGTTGATGTGAGAAGATTGTGAAGGAGAGTTAAGTAGGTCAAGGTTGACTGGATACTTGACTGGAAAATCCTAGTGAGTGAAGGTAGGTGAAAGTCCTAGTGAGTGAAGCTAGGCAGAAGAAAAATCCTGGTGAGTGAAGCCAGGTGAAAGTCCTAGTGAGTGAAGCTAGGCAGAAGAAAAATCCTGATGAGTGAAGCCAGGTGAAAGTCCTAGTGTGTGAAGCTAGGCAGAAGAAAAATCCTGGTGAGTGAAGCCAAGTGAAAGTCCTAGTGAGTGAAGCTAGGCAGAAGAGAAAGTCCTAGTGAGTGAAGCTAGGCAGAAGAAATATCCTGGTGAGTGAAGCCAGGTGAAAGTCCTAGTGAGTGAAGTTAGGCAGAAGAGAAAGTCCTAGTGAGTGAAGCTAGGCAGAAGAAAAATCCTGGTAAGTGAAGCAAGGTGAAAGTCCTAGTGAGTGAAGCTAGGCAGAAGAGAAATCCTGGTGAGTGAAGACAGGTGAAATTCCTGGTGGGTGAAGCCAGGTAGACATGAAGTCCTAGTGAGTGAAGCTAGGCAGAAGGGAAGTCCTGGTGAGTGAAGCCAGGCAAGGAAAATCTAGATGGATCAAAGATGATCGGACATCTGGTGTTGGGAAGTCCAAGTAGGTCAAAGGGATTGACCGGATACTTGACATGGGAAATCCAGGTGGATCAAGGTTGATCAGACACCTGGTGAAGATAAGTCCAAGTGGATCAAGGTTAACCGGACACTTGGTGAGCGAGTTCTAGCAGGTTAAGGGTGATCGGATGCTAGGCACAATGTACCAACAGGTCATGGTTGACCAGATGCTGGTGTGGAGGATTTGGGAATTGGTTTTAGGCAAAAACCAAGAGTTGGATCGATCAGTCGATCGATTGGCTCATGCCCAATCGATCGGTCGATCGATCAGGTGAGTCCCCGTGACAAGCATCCTCCCAATCGATCAGTGGATCGATTGGGGAGAAGTGTCACGCGAACAGAAGTCCCGATCGATCCAGAGGTCCCAATCGATCAATGGATCGATTGGGAGCTACTGTTTGTGCGCGATAAGCCCTGGATCGATCAGCCGATCGATCCAGGCAATTCCTGAGAGCACAGAGGCGCTCTGGATCGATCAGCCGATCGATCCAAAGCCTCCCCGATCGATTGGGAGTAATCTAATCGATCGGGATCCGACCGTTGGCATCATATTTAGCTACAGGCGTTCGATTCCTTCGGCAGAACTTCCAGATTTCATTTCATATCTTCACAGCAACTCCACAGCTTCTCTACAAAGTTCAGATCGCCAGTTCTTGAAGGTTCTTGGAGGTTTTTCCAAGTCAAGAGGCGGATCTACAACTGAAGAAGAAAGTTAGGGTTAGGGTTTCCTTGTGCAAACTTGTAAGCTCTTGCTTGTATTTTGTACCCTTTTCTTTCTTCTTGTAGTGTGAACTTGTAGGGCTTCTCCGCCTTCGGTAGTTACCGAAAAGGAGTGTTTTATTAGTGGAGGGTGCGTGAGTGTGTGGATCCTTGGATTAGTCACCTCTTGTGAGGTGGATACCAAGTAAATCCTCGAGTTAGCATTGTTATGTATGTTTCTTTGTATTTCTACTGCATATTTTGAAGAAACAAGCAACGAAGAGCATGACGAGCGTGCCGAGCTATTCACCCCCCCCTCTCTAGCTGCATAATCGGTCCCAACAAGTGGTATCAGAGCAAGGTTGCTCTTCACCGGAATCATCGCCGGAAGGGGAAAAGAGCTAGAGGGTGAAGAAGTTGGAGCAAAATTCTTCAAGTCAAAGACTTTATCAAGCTCAACTTCAATGGAATTCTAAGACGGACTTGGATTCGATACAAGGGTGCCTCCATCATTTATTTCAACAAGTTTTGATCTTTGGAAATCAAGGATCAAGAATTTCTTGATGATGGAGATAGAGCAATGATTTGCTCTAATGGAAGGATTTGAAGCTCCAATAAATTCCAAGGACAAAGTACTCAAGAGGAGCAAGTGGAGCCAAGAGCAAATCCAAAGATGTGAGGCCAATGACAAAGTGGCCAAGCTTTTGGTCAATTTATTGCCGAGCAACATCTTGGAGAAAATTGGAGAATTTGAAGATGCCAAAGAGCAATGGAGCAAATTGGCATTGCTTCATGAAGAACCCTCCACTTTACCAAGTCAATAAAAATCCAAATAGGGCGACTCATTGGAGCAAGACCAAGAGGAGGAAGACTCCAAGGTTGAGAGATGCTCAACTTCAAAAGAAGAAGTCCAAGAAGCCTCATCTTCAAAGGAGTACAATGAAAAGGGCAAAGAGGGAGCATACTCTTTGTTCCATATACAATATGAAGATGAAGAAGCCTCCACCTCTGGGATTGAGGGGGAGCAACCTTCGGTGACACCGGATCAAGAAGAATGAGAAGTCTTCACATCCGGGTCAAGAGAGGAAGAGGATGAAGAAGCTTCCACCTCCACAAGTCGAGACAAATCTATTGGAGGAGCATCATTTTTGGATCAAGAGGAAGCCTCTACATCGAAGTCAAAGAGAGAGGAAGCCATCCCTACACATAAAGGTATAACTAGTTCAATTAAAAATAAAAACCATATTATATGTTTTGAGTGTAGGGAACATGGGCATTACAAGAGCAAGTGCCCCAAGTTGGCCAAGAAGAAGGGTCAAGTGGCACCAAAGGGTAAGGAGAAGCCCAAAGAGATCACTCCCCTAACAAAGAAGAGCAAGGAGCACATTGTGTGCTTCTCTTGCAATCAAAAGGGACACTATCGTAGTCAATGTCCCAAGGGAAATAAGACGGTCAAGACTCAAGGAGGAAGCACAACTCAAGGGGGAGCCTCCAAGGTAAAAAGAAAGGTATCATTTATTGAGCCTACTCCCTTGAATAATGGTAAAAAGCATGTTAGTTCCAATGAATATCATTTTAATGCTATTTACCATAAACATAGGAAGCATGATAGCATTAAGGGAAATCATATGGCTCTTCATGCTAAAACTACCACACCTAGGGTTAGAAAGGTAGATAAGAACTTAGGCAATAACTCTAAGGATTTTAGTTATGTGTCTAGAAACAAAAATGCTCATGGATTTAATGAAAAACCAAAAACTAAGGACTTAATGGTGGAAAATCAAGTCTTGAGGTCAAGACTTGATAAATTAGAAAAGCCCCTAAAAAGGATGGAAAATATCCTAAAAGAGCAAAATGAGCAAAATCTAGGTTTAGGACAACAAGGGTCATCCAAGGGTCATAGAGGTTTGGGATACAAACCTAAAACCAAAGAGAATGTGCCTTCTTACCATAGAGTTCCATATAGTTATGGAACTAACCCTAGGCCTAGTGGTCGAGTCAAAAATACAAGGGAAGTTATCCCTAGAAGTATTTTTACAACAACAAATGTGACTAAGACTTCTAAGAAGTCTAACAAAGTCACAAGGAAGGTCACAAGGGAAGCAATCCCTAGGGTTGACCTAGAAAATGTGACCAAGGCCCCTAAGAAGCCTAACAAGGTCACTAGGAAGGTATCTAGGGAAGTTATCCCTAGTGAATACCTAGAGCATCCAAGGAGCACAAATAGATTTTGGGTTCCTAGGAGCATTTTCTCTACCCCATAAATGGGTTAGAGAGTGTCAACTCTGATTAGTAGGGTAGTTAACCCAACTTTGATGAAGTTGACACTCGGGGAGCATTTTCAAGGTTATTGTTAACCTTTGAAAATGAAGAAGAATTAATGGTTTGCTCTTTTGAAGAGTAAAATGTGTCAAAATTTGAAAAAAAAAATTTGAATGATATTTTAAGTGACACAAATTTGGGAAAATTATAAGAACTACCAAGTTGGAATTTTGGTATGTTCTTAGGAAATTAAAGGCAATGTATGCCTTAACTCAAATGGTTACTCTTTAAATGAGTAAATTGTGCCAAAATTTGAGGAATATGTTTAATTTAAATTGGCACAAATTAGGAAAAGCAAAAGAAATGTCAAAGTTGGATTATTGGCATTTTCTTGGGAAATAGTGGACAATCTAGGTTTTAAATCTTAATTTAGCTAAGGCTTAAGGATACTTAGATAGACAACCTAGGTATTTTATTTATGCAAATTTGCCATGTTTTGTTTGCCCATCATATGCCATGACATCATGTTTATTTTTGCACTCATGATTATTATGAAAAATAACACAAAAATACCATGTCATGTCATACATACATCATATAGTCATAGGAAATTTTCTTTTGAAAATTATTTATGTTTGATGTATGGCATAACATCATCATGCATTATGTTTAATTCCTTGCAATTAAGGATCAATGGCATTAATTAACAAGTAACATCCTTAGTGGATGTTCATGACCTCAAAAATGCCTAGATAGATATGCATGATCCCTAGATTAGGGCAAAATCAAAAATTTACATCTCACTAAAAACTATAAGGTGACTTCTATGTGGTTTCGTACACATTAAATACAAGTGAGATGTTAGGATGATGAACAAAACTCAAGATGTTGATTTAGTGCATTCTCGTGAGTTTTAAGTTTATCAAAAACATAGTTATGTGTTTTCCAATCATTGGGAAAGCTAATGTACAAGTCATGTGCATTGAGCCCAAGGAACATGGTTGGATATTGGTTTTAAAAATGATTTCAAAGATGTTTTGGAAAACCTTGGTGAAGACTATCTTTTGATAGTACTCATCATTGAAGAGTTAAGCACAAACTAGAAGAAAACACTAAAGTTTTTACAAGTTTTCTAGTTTGTATCAATCTTTGAAAATATGAAGTATTTTCTTAGAAAACTATTTTTTCCATGATAATATATGCCCTAAACAATGTTTACACAATTTTTTATGATTTTTAGAATTTTGTAGATTTTTCTAGGGGTTTCTAAAATTAACTGAAATTGAATTTCAGCTTTTTCAGAGCTTCAATTGATCACCCGATCGATTGAAGGGTCTCAATCGATCGGGCGATCGATTGAGAGCAAGCTTCTCGCAAACAAAAGCTTCCTGGATCGATCCACCGATCGATCCAGCCCTCCTGAATCGATCAGTGGATCGATTCAAGCAGGTTCAATCGATTGGGACCCAACTCTAATCGATTGGGGATGGTGATTTTGGCTGGGAAAGCTTGATTTCAGCATTTTGGACCATCCTTAGTCTAGGTAATCAACTCCTAACCCCTCAAAACACATATGTATATATTTAGGGGGAGTTTTCATGATGAAAATAAGGATGATTTGGTTAAGGAAGACTAAGTAGAGGTTAGGTTGAGGTTTGGTTTCATTATTAAATTTATGAACCTCAAAACTTCTAAATTTGGGTTTCCTAAAGTTTTAGGGATTCCAAGTCATTGTTGGTGCAATGACAAAAGTCACGACCATGTCTTTAGGGGGAGTTACTCTTTAAGGACATGAAACTTTAATTTTCATACACCTTGGAAGGTGGTTAACCTTCTTTCATGAATGCTCAAGGTTGGGCATTTGACTATAATAGAGAGTGGATATCTTCATTGTTTAGTGATATATGTTCATGAATAAGCATTTGATGATAATGAAGGGTATGAGACCTTCATTTGAATCGTGTGTACAGACAACGAGTGAAGTTGTATGCAACAAGTGAATATACCAAGTGGTATATGCTCAAGAATGGGCGTTAAGAATAATGAAGGGTATGGGATCTTCGTTATTATGTTGTGAACAACGAGTGAAGTTGTGAACAACGTAGGGTAACTCTTTAGGAGGAGAGTTTGTTTTGTTATGTGCCCAAAGATGAGGCATGTAGGGATTTGATGTGTGACAATAGGGGGAGAATGAAAGAGTTTAAGTTAGGCCTTCATTATCTAAGAGGGAGTTTGCCCTCTTAGGGGGAGAATGTAGGGTTTAACTTACGTCTTCATTACCTAGTGGCATGAAGGGAGTTGAGGCTATGGGATTAGCCTAACTTAAATGTGGTATTGTCAAACATCAAAAAGGGAGAGATTGTTGGTGCAATATTCCCCAGGTCAAGGTTGACCAAGTTGACTGAGCTTGAATTGAGTTAAGCTCGAGTCTTGATGTTTGGATTTCGATGTTTGACAATACATATAGACAACACATGAAGATTGCAGGTGCAATTGTTGATGTGGGAAGATTGTGAAGGAGAGTTAAGTAGGTCAAGGTTGACTGGATACTTGACTGGAAAATCCTAGTGAGTGAAGGTAGGTGAAAGTCCTAGTGAGTGAAGCTAGGCAGAAGAAAAATCCTGGTGAGTGAAGCCAGGTGAAAGTCCTAGTCAGTGAAGCTAGGCAGAAGAGAAAGTCCTAGTGAGTGAAGCTAGGCAGAAGAAAAATCCTGATGAGTGGAGCCAGGTGAAAGTCCTAGCAAGTGAAGCTAGGCAGAAGAGAAAGTCCTAGTGAGTGAAGCTAGGCAGAAGAGAAATCCTGGTGAGTGAAGCCAGGTGAAAGTCCTGGTGGGTGAAGCCAGGTAGACATGAAGTCCTAGTGAGTGAGGCTAGGCAAAAGGGAAGTCCTGGTGAGTGAAGCCAGGCAAGGAAAATCCAGATGGATCAAGGATGATCGGACATTTGGTGTTGAGAAGTCCAAGTAGGTCAAAGGGATTGACTGGATACTTGGCACGGGAAATCCAGGTGGATCAAGGTTGATCGGACACCTGGTGAAGATAAGTCCAAGTGGGTCAAGGTTGACCGGACACTTGGTGAGCGAGTTCTAGCAGGTTAAGGGTGACCGGATGCTAGGCACAATGTACCAACAGGTCATGGTTGACCAGATGTTGGTGTGGGGGATTTGGGAATTGGTTTTGGGTAAAAACCAAGAGTTGGATCGATCAGCCGATCGATTGGCTCATGCCCAATCGATCGACCGATCGATCAGGTGAGTCCCCGTGACAAGCATCCTCCCAATCGATCAGTGGATCGATTGGGGAGAAGTGTCGTGCGAATAGAATCCCTCTGGATCGATCAGGCGATCGATCCAGAGGTCCCAATCGATTAGTGGATCGATTGGGACCTACTGTTTGTGCGCGATAAGCCCTGGATCGATCAGCCGATCGATCTAGGCAATTCCTGAGAGTACAGAGGCGCTCTGGATCGATTAGCCAATCGATCCAAAGCCTCCTCGATCGATTGGGAGCAATCTAATCGATCGGGATCCGACCGTTGGCATCATATTTAGCTGCATGCGTTCGATTCCTTCGGCAGAACTTCCAGATTTCATTTCAGATCTTCACAGCAACTCCACAGCTCCTCTACAAAGTTCAGATCGCCAGTTCTTGAAGGTTCTTGGAGGTTTTTCCAAGTCAATAGGCGGATCTACAACTGAAGAAGAAAGTTAGGGTTAGGGTTTCCTTGTGCAAACTTGTAAGCTCTTGCTTGTATTTTGTACCCTTTTCTTTCTTCTTGTAGTGTGAACTTGTAAGGCTTCTCCGCCTTCAGTAGTTACCGAAAAGGAGTGTTTTATTAGTGGAGGGTGCGTGAGTGTGTGGATCCTTGGATTAGTCACCTCTTGTGAGGTGGATACCAAGTAAATCCTCGAGTTAGCATTGTTGTGTATGTTTCTTTGTATTTCCGCTGCATATCTTGAAGAAACAAGCAACGAAGAGCATGACGAGAGTGCCGAGCTATTCACACCCGTCTAGCTTCATAATCGGTCCCAACATTAATGACATGGAAGGAAGTGTAGGGAGCTATGTTTTGGAAGCAGTATCTCAAGAATCACCTCCTTTGTGCACACAACCCTTTGAGTCTATGAGAATTGTAAAAATTGAACATGTTGTGGATCAATGTGTAGGGACTTCTTCCAAGATGGCAGGGTCTCAAGAATCACCAACTTTAGTTACAATACTCCCTGAGCTAGAACTATCAATTGATTCAGAAGAAGTCACACCCACTTATTTAGCAGTTTCAGGTACCTCTCAGCAATGTAAGGTTAGTATTTCTAGTGATCTTTTAGAAAATTTTATAGAAGTACCTATAATCGATTTTGTAGGATGTGATTCATTTTTTCATTTATGTTTTGTCAAATTTAATATGGTTCTAGTTCTTTATTATATCGTATGTTTGTGGGAGGTATGTTTTTCTTTTGCATGTACAGGTTTCTCTTGGGCTGAAATTTGGAAGCTCATTCTAAACTGTCTTTGACCACCTGAAAGAACTTTTAAGAAGACGAAGATGGAGAGAACAATACTTTATTTTTTTTAACTCCTGTTATAAAAGCTCTCTCCGTAATAAGAACCCTTGGTAGGAGGGTTGAAATATCTTACCCCTCCAAGAGCGAGATTTCGATGAGTCTAATAAGGTGGTCGAGCTTAGGACCTAAAATAAGCACTTCTTAGAAGACAACCCAAGTTTCTTTCTTATTATTATTTTAATTTATTTTCTTTTCTCTTTTCTTAACCCAACCCCTTAGTTTTTTTCTTGTCCATACTTCTTTTTCAGGATACATTGTTTAGGAGGCTTAAGGATAATGGAGCAATTTCAGAACTTGATTGACTCATTAACTTGGCATGTCTCATTTGGTATCTCCTTTAACCTTAACTCTCTTTCATATTTGACTTTATTTTCATTGGGATAATGAAAAGTTTAAGTCTAGAGGGATGCATACTTAGATGCATATATGTTGGGTTATAGTGTAGATTTTGATAATAAAATTTAGATTTTGGTCATAATAAAATTTTTAAGGCATTTTGAGTTGCATTACCCACACTATTACTGCTAACTTGTCCGAGAGTAAACTTCTAGCATGATCATTATCTAGAGGCCATGAGTTACACTTTCTAGTGCTAGTATATTTAGTGATTTATTATTTTTCTATCTCTAATGGAACAAAATGAGCATAGCAATTGTTTGATAACAAAATTTTTTGCACAATTATTATTTAGAATCATGTTGTTAGGTTGTTAGTGCTAGTATGCTTGGTGATATACTTTTCTCTATCTTTAATAGCAGTACATGAGCAATCGGAATTCATTGAAAAGATTTAATTTTAGTCTAGCTTAAGGATCACTATACACTATGCCTTATTTTGATAGTTGAAATTAAAGTTCTGAAATTAGTCATGATTCATTAGACTTGATAAGTACTTGAATTCCCATGATGATTTATTAATTATATCTCGGCTATTAGATTGATGTTTGAAACATTAAAGCTTATTTGGAAAAATGAAAATCCCATAAATTTGCATTATTACAATTGTGCAATAAAAAATAAAAAAATATATATGAATTAAGGGATTGAAAAATTTGTTGTCATGAGTAGAAACTAGTTGTTTGCACCTTTGAAACCGAGTTAGGTTACTGGAGAAACGAACACTAGATTTCTCTTATTATCGAGCACATTCTTTAAACCTTGGGTAGAGTTAGGAAAGATGAATCAAGCAGTGTTTACTGATAGGAATAATAAGAAAAGATGGTTCGATGATGACTTGACTAAGATTTAGAATTGATACTTGAGAGATTTAGGCCACATTTTGCACTGAGCACGGAGGACTTATTCTTAGGCTAAGTTAAATCCATTTATGATCATGCTCATTATTGAAATTGTTCGATAGAGTTAAATTGATTCATCAAGGTTAAATTTCAATAATGATCATGCTCATTATTGAAATTGTTCGATAGACAAATTCAGGTTCATGCATTTGTTTTATTTGATGAAATGCTTGCATAGAAGCATTCCCTTATGATCATGAATTTGTCTATCTAGATTTTATTTCTATATGTATAGATCTTAATTCTAAATTAGATACATTGTTGTGTGGCTATATCAGGACTGTGCGTGAACCTGAATTTTCATTGATCAGATGCATAACTCGCTGTTTCTTTTGAGTGTACGTTCCGATATAGCTCGGCATGACCTTAGGATATATACTTGTTTGAAGTTGAGCATCTAAGGTAACTATCCTTCATATGGAACACAACCTCCTAAGGGAGGACGATTCTATGTATGGATAAGTCTATCACTTGACCTAATGGGCTTCCCCTAATCATATGCTACGCGAGTGACCTACGTAATCTAGAGACGTATACCCGGGGGAGACCTTGTGACAGGAGATACTCTATTGAAACACGGACTCTCTAAGTTACTTCTTCACGTAATATCATACTTGGTTACTGGCAGGGGAAGCACTTCGATATACCATTGCGGGGTAGAATTTGGTAGATGTTTAGACTATCCTGCAAACATACAAGCAGAGGACTAGGAACGGGCCAATTCGTAGCATGACATCCACCATTACAATGAAACCTTTGACTTAGAACATCTTCTGAACTAAGGACTTCCTCAAATACTTTCTTTACTTTCACATTTTAGTATAAAAATCTCAAAACAAATATCTATCGATTTTATCTACCTAAATTCGAAGTGTAGAATCAACTAGCATTTAAACTTCAATCCTTATGGGATCGACTTTATAAATTTTATTACTTGATGACAATTGTGCCCTTGCGGTCACGACATCTATTTTTTCTTCACTTTCTCTTGTACTTTTCCATTCCAACATTAAGATTCCTTATTTAGTGGTGCATGTCTCTTCAACTCACCGAGTACACTCTCAGTTACTATTTTCAACTTTGATACCATCTTTTTCCATATTATATTAAAATCATCATATATTTCACCTAATGTTTGTACTCCTAACTTCTCCTTGAATATATTTTGTTTTCTATCCTTTAACTTCTACCACTTAATTCTAGGAGTCGTATATATTTTCTTTTTATTGATATTATGCTTGAGGCATATATCTAACACTACTAACCTATATTAGGTAGTTAAGCTTTCTCCAGGGATGACTTTGCAATCTTTACAAATATTTCTATCCTTCTTCTTAACCATAAGAAAGTCAATTTATGATTTATTATTTCCACTTTTGAATGTGACTAAGTGTTCCTTTTTTCTCTTAAAAAATGTATTAGCTATAAGGTCATATGCTATTGCAAAATCTAATATAGTTTTCTCTTCCTCATTTCTCATTCCAAACTTATAACCCCCATGTACTCTCTCATATTCCTCATTTTTCACTCTGACATGCCCATTTAGATCACCTTCTATTAAAATCATTTCATTTGGCAGAATATTTTGTCAGCTCCGAGGGTAAGGTTGTCCAACAAAAATCGGACAGCACCTCCTCTGTAGCAGTCACAAATGCAACATGTATACAATGCCACAAAGCTACTCACAAGCTACCAATATCCCATACGACTGGAAGTAAACACAACAACGCAGTTGATAAACAACCCATATAACTGGAAGTAAACACAATCATGCAGTTGATAAATAGCCCACGTGACTAAAACAAAACACAACGGAAGATATAAGCAAAATATAAAAATAACACAACATAATAGACTGACTGCATGACATGACTAACACCACAATAAACCCCAAACCGAATAAAAGTAGTCACAAGGTTCAAAACTATATACAAAATAATATAACATAATACCAAATCCAAATACAAAGTACCAATAACGTAATATGAAATAGCATGGAAAGCTTATCTCAGATGTGACATAGGACTGGTAGCTAGAATCCTCCAAGCAACTTCATAAATCCTCTATCTGCTCTCTGGAGAAAGAAAAACTAGTACAAGGGGTGGTGAGTGCGGATCACTCGACGGGTAATAAGAACATGGCAATGCATGGATGAAAGTGTAAGACGATCAAAGATATACAATCTTAATAGAGAAATAAGAACATGACCATATATATATGACATAACAAATATATATACCCATACCAGTCTAACACAAATAGTATAATGATCAGTTACTCACTAGGGATCAGCAACAAATCTACTTATAACACCTGGGCAATATATATGGCAGTATAACCATGTATGATAAACAGTAATAGATCATTAAATGTGAGAACATCGCTCCATCACAAGAATATGTCATATGTGGGAGCAACGCTCCACCATAAGCAATCTATCGTATGTGGGAGCAACGCTACCACAAACAATCCACAGTATGTGGGAGCAATGCTCCACCATAAATAATCTGCAAGTAATCAAGACATCTAGTTATCTAGCTAGGGACTGCGCGAGATCACTCTACCACAGATCACTGTGGATAGTCCAAAATGTCAAGGTCCCTGTTTGTGCGAGATCATTCTACCATAGATCACTGTGAGCAGACAAGAAGTAGTTATCTAGCTAGAGGCTACATGAGATCACTCTACCATAGATCACTGTGGGCAGTCCAGGGTATAATAACCTGAGAATAAAACTATAAGAAAACCATCATATATGGGAGCTACGCTCCACCACAAGAAATACAAATGACCAAGACATCTACCTATCTAGCTAGGGACTGCACAAGATCACTCTACCACAGATCACTGTGGATAGTCTGAAATGTCAGGGTCCCTATCTGCGTGAGATCACTCTACCACAAATCACATTAGGCCGACAAAAAGTAGCTATCTAGCTATAGACTGCGCAAGATCACTCTACCATAGATCACTTTGGGCAGCCCAATATACAACACTCACCGTCGACTGGCTCTTACCTCACTCTACAATGGGAGGGAGCCCTGGTCGATTGGAGACATGCAGATCCAGATGTATAACAATCATTGTCAACTGACTCCGACTACAAGGGAGCAATGGTCATCAAACTAGCTCATAACACATGGGAGCAATGGTCATTAAAATAGCTTATACCACATGGGAGCAATGGTCGTCAAACTAGCTCGTATCGAAACAAAGCAATGGTCATCAAACTAGCTCATACCGCAAGGGAGCAATGGTCGTCAAACTAACTCATATTACATGGAAGCAATGGTCGTCAAGCTAGCTCATTCCGAAAAGGAGTAATGGTCGTCAAACTAGCTCATACCACTAAGGAGCAATGGTTGTCAGCATGCATATAGTGCAACGATGAATATGATATAAATATCCATGATACCGATACAATGATCATTAATGAAACAACTCCCTCAACATCGATATAATATAATCATTATGATCCTCCAATAGTACACACCAGACACGTGTGCACACACTACGCAGGTATAATCAATATGATACCTCTAATAATACACAGCTGACATGTGTGGACACTCTACATAGGTATAATCAACTAGATACCTCCAATAGTACACAATAAACACGTGTGCACACACCACAACATAGGTATAATTGACAGGATACCTCCAATACTACTCACCAACCACCTGTACACACAATAAACATGTGTACACTCATAACATAGGTATAATCATCAAGATACTTCCAACTAAACATGATGGGCATATGTACACATAACAATAAAGGTATAATCGATAAGATACCTCCAATAATACTCACCTGACATGTATGCATACACAACACATGATAGATCTAGAATCATGATCCATCAATCACATACACTAATATGCATAAAAAGATCCAACATGTGTCTACCAACAACATCTACAATAAGTAGCAATACCTATACACGTGCGCATACTAATAATGCATAATAAGCATGATAACTCTTATAGTACACACCATACACGTGTGTACACTACAGAGTAAGAATAACTAAGGATGAGACTATATAGATAATAAACAGATCATCTCAAAGATCAAGCATATAAGTATTAAACGTAGATACAATATGAGTAGAGTCAAGATAAAGCAACCTAATCCATAAGATAACCTATGCACTAAGTTCAAAGAATCATAGAAGCCAAGAAAGAAGTACTTGTCTTTAATATGTATCTCGTGTCGGAAAACTTCCACGTCAACATGCTCGTCTCTAATCAAAGTCTTGTAACACAGTACAGATTAAAAATCCTATCATGCACCCAAAAAGCTAACCTAACTCGAAATCCAATTAGAAACCCTAATTAGATCATCTAAATCATCAATCAACTATAGTTAATCCATTCTATTAATTAGATTAGTTTTAGCCAAAATGCATCCCTACTACTCACCAAATTAATGGTAGCTTTTGGTAGCTTATGGCTAGAAGAGATACACAGTCGAAGAAGATAAATGGAGCAAGGAATGCCGATAAACAATGGTGGTCGGAGCCATAATGGCCAGAATCACAAGAATGAACAAGGAGACCACCTCTAGAGTGCTAACAACCCCTGGTTTGTGATCGAAGCGATGTTGGTCGTGCACAAGACTAAGATAACCTCCTACCAGTGGCCGGAACAGCTTCCACGAAGCAGTGGAGCCAGGGAATTGCTGTGGTTTGTCTTCTCGACTAGCAAGGAGATAAGAGGTTGGAAGATAAAGGTTGTTGTTGTTGGCAGAAGCACAAGACCTCAATCGTGGACTACCAAGGTGGTCAGAATAGAGGATCGGCGACATTCGACAAATTAGATCGGTGGTGAGAAGAGATATATGATTCTCGAAACAACCAGTGACGTCACCTCCCACAACTGTAACGTTGTGGCATCACCGGCTAGCCTCATATGAATGGGTGGCAATGGCTAGGTCTGCGGCGTCGACGATGGAGGAGGGAATCGAGAGGGAGAAGAAAGGACCCTGGCATTGGCTGCTTGCCTAGATGAAGGGTTGCGTCGGCGGTCAACACATGGTGGTAGCGACGCGAGTAGGGCAATGGATCGGGAAAGAGCTTGGAAAACCATCGTCCTACCCTCATTGCCGGCTCAGGTGCTCGACACAATTGAAGGGACGATGACGCACATAGAGATCTGCACCATCGCTCATGGCCGGAGGAGGAACAATGGTGTCAAGTATAGGTCGGCGATGAGAGGCGACAGTGGAATACACGAGAGGGAGAGGTGGAGGTTAGGGCACGCGAAAGAGGGGAATCAAGATTTGGGGGAGAGAAAATCGGAAGGTTAAGCACTGTAGCAATACCTTTATACCTAGGGTTTAATGAACTTAATCCAAGTTAATTCCTCAATCAACCCCACATAAATGGTAACAGGCTTTCTCTGAGCCTAATCGAGTCATTCCCTTAAACGTGTCATGCAGATTTCATTTAAATCCCAAAAAAATTCTAAAAAATTCTAATAAGGTTATTTCTCTAATAACACTTATTATTTAATTTACCGTATCTTATATATTTTATAATATTCCATCTAAGTCATCTCAAAACCTTTATTTGGCAGTTTCATCTAATCCTATTTGCTGTGCATATAAACTAATTATGTTTATAGTTTTTTTTACTACTATTATCTTAAGGGTTATAATTTTATCCTCTTTTCTAACTACTCCTTCAACTTCATCATTTAATGAAATATTTACAATAATACCCACTCTGTTTCTTTCTTTACTCTTTCTTATATATCATAACTTAAAACTTGAGTTCTCTATCAGTTTTGCCTTTTTGCCTACCCATTTTGTCTCTTGTACACATAAATACTAATTCTTCTCCTAATCATCGTATCTACTACTTTCATTGATTTACTAGTGAGAGTTCCTATGCTCCATGTTCCAAATATTAGATTATTAGTTTTCTTATTATATTTATTCTTATTCAACTTATGGTATGAAAACTCTTGCTTATTTAACACTACACTCAAGTTTTCATGGAGATGTAGTGGTCCTTACCGATACATTACAGTCAAACTCTACAATGCAAACTCTTGCATATTTAACACTATACCCGAGTTCTGGAGATATAGTGTCCTTACCAAGACGTTACAGTCGAATCCTGCAACACGTTCCTTCTGGGGAATAACCTAGCATTAGCACAATAGTTTAATGGATCCATTCATTGAATATTTATCATATTTTTAATGCAAACTGGCAACCTAATGCAACCCTCCTCCTTTATCCGGGCTTGGGACCGGACATGACTAGGTCGTCATGAGCAAAGTTAATTCATTGTATAACATATATAAGTGTATTGTCAAGCTGACTAGTGCACATTATAGCAGCTAGTCGGCACTAGCTGCTACACCGTGTAGCAGCTACTCCCGAGTAGCTATTGCAACATGTAGCAATTATTGCCGACTAACTGCTACACTGTGTATGCTGAGAGTTTAATGTACCAAAGACCAACAGATGGTTTGATTAATCTATGGGGTAGATGTTAAAAATGTACTTGAATCTATTCTCCAATCTTTTAAACTACCTAATAAAATCATTTTTGTATTATTATCCCTATTTTATTTCTTAAATCTGTTCTCCAATCTTGATGTGGTAAATTAAATTGGACTTATGAGTTATGATCAAGCTCATGAATAGTGGACGTGAGGTCCACATTATAGAATCTACTATGGGGTAGCAGCTATAATGGTGTATCAGCTACCCCGATGTTGTAGCAGCTGAAGGCGCTAGAATTCCGTTCTGTTTAAATTTCCCTGTACAAAAATTGTACAAGTATAGAACTTTTCCTAGCAACCTGCATGTTCAATCAGACATGTGATTGATCAATCAAGCAAGTTCATGAGGGATCAAAGCATAATTTGATCGAAGTACAAGATCGCTGGCCTCTTATGTTGGTATTCAAAATCGATACAAAGAAAACCAAACTAATTACGTAGCGGAATTAAAGAACTAGTTGTACCTTTCCTTTATAGCTAAAGACCTCTTGATCTTCTACCGTATTTCTCTCATCTTCTTGGATGTCATGTGGGCGACGATCTACCAAGACCAAACCACCCTTCTTCTCTTCTTTGTTTCCAAACCGCCGGCCACAAAAGGAGCTCTAAGATGGGGCACCTTCTCTTTTTCTTCCTCTTCTCCAAGCCACCGCCCACCAAGGAGTAGAGGGGCCGTTGACCCTTAGCAAGGTGGAGGAGATCGTAGGCCCTAGGTAAGGAGAAAGGGGTGCCAACCCTTGGTGGAGGTGGTGCCAACCCTAGGTGGAGGTGGCGCCGGCCACAAGGAGGAGAAGAGAGTTGTGTCGCCGACCCTAGAAAGGGAAGAGGGGCGCTGACCTCAAGGAGGGAAGAGGATTGTGGAAAAATTAGGTTTTGGGGGGCATCACCTACTCCTTTTATAAGCTTGTCGCTAGCCCTAGGAAGGTAGAGAAAAACCAAAACTAAAACCAAGTTAAACCAAACCTAATAAAATTAAACCAAACTATGTTAAGTTAAACTAAATCAAGTTATGTTAAACCAAACTAAGTTAAGGATGTGTGGATGCGAGGGTTTATATAGAGGCTATAACAGGGACCTAGAGGAGGAATTGGTTTAAGCCTCCTGATGGGCTTGGGCTTCCTGTGTTCGGCTCGAACACCCAACCCAAGTCCATCAATAAGAACTCATACCACTAAAGGGTTATTATTGAACCACCACACCAATCTCATATTATAATATGGGCTCCTTCTTATTATGAGTACGTTAAACTCCCTATGTTTAAGATATTGTATGCCCGTTAATTAAATGAGTTACTGATAACTCAATTAATTAACATCTAATTCCAAGAGTAGTACTACTCAACTTTATTATCATGCTGGACTAAGTGCACCTGCAGGGCTTACATGATAATTCTTATGAGCTCCTCAAGGGGACATCATCAGCCTAAATAATTAGGACACAGATTCCTTCTATAATAACAATATACCATATAAATAGTACTATTTTCCAACTCATCGGGCCTATTGATTTAACGAATAAATCTCACTCATTGATAAGTTAAAGAAATAAATACTAAGTATATGTGCTTGTTATTATATAGAGATTAAGAGGGCGCACATCCATAATAACAGAGGTTCTATTCTTTTATATAGTCAGTATAAATCAAACAACCTCAAATGGTCCTGCTCAATATACACACATAGTATACTAGTATAATTTTATAGTCAAGACAGACTAATACCAAATTACACTACAACCGTTCCAATGGTTTGTCCCAATCTATCTTGGTTGTGAGCTACTATTTATAATTTATAAGGAACCAATAACATGATCTTCTGTGTGTCACCACACACCATGCTATCTACAATATAAATTAAATGGACAACCGTATTAACATATATATATAAATATAAAATGTAAACATTTGACCAAAGTGATTCTCATTTCAAAATAGTTCAAAACAGATGTTCATACAAAAGCTAGGCTTATAGTATACATCCCAACAGCACCAACCACTTCTCGAGGCCATGATGGGGGCACTGTCTCAGCATACTCTTGAATCTGTCCCATGCTTCGAATAACGATTCTAAGTCTGCATGTTTGAAGCTTGCAATTAAATTCCTCAAGTGTGCAGTTTTACTTGGCAGGTAAAATTTATCCAGAAATTTCTGCTCACACTGCTCCCAAGATGTAATGTTGTTTGCTGGTAAAGAATTAAGCCACTACTTGGCTCTGTCTTTTAGGGAAAATCCAAAAAGAAGTAACCTTAATGTTTCTGGAGGGACCCCGTTCACTTTCATAGTACTCCAGATCTCGTAGAAAAGCTCCAAGTGATGATTGGGATCATCGTGCGGTCCTCCTCCAAATTGATTTTGATGAACCATGTGGATCACTGCAGGCTTGATTTCAAAATTGTTAGCTTCAATTGGTGGTCGGGTGATGCTAGACCGAAGCCCTCGTGCATAAGGTGTTGCGTAGTCCTTCAAAAGCTTGTCAGCCATTTCTAAAGGTTTCTTATTCTGCTTGGAGTTTTTGCAAGTTTCTTCTCCTCAAGAAAGTTCTATCAATTTCTGAATCAAACGGCAAATGTTTTCCTAAAAGATTAGCTCTTCGCATGCAAAAAAATAAGATATTGAATAATCCAAGTGCAAAATAAAAGAAAGAGTTCATATATATATATATATATATATATTCTTAATAAAGATGCAGAAAGTAAAGTGAAATAAAGAAAAACAAGGTCTAGTCTAATCCAATATGATTATCACTAATGTTATAGGCGCAGTCCCCAGCAACGGCGCTAAAAACTTGTTACGCTACCGCAAGTGCACGGATATGTCGTCAGTAATAAAAGATTATCGATCCCACGAGAACTGGTTATAAGCACTAGTGATTGTTCACGTAGAATTAGCTAAACTACCGATGGTTGTAAGTGAACTGTTTCTTGAGAAGAAAAAAACTTGGGAAGTAGATGTGAGAACCGGCGAGAGAGAGAGGGAGTTTTACTTGATTTGAGAAGAGCTCTAGGGGTTTGGTTTTGTTGTGATGGTAACTAATGTATCATGTTCTATCCTTTCCTCATTGTCAATTAACATGTATTCGTCGGAAGTTATAGCTACTACCCTTAAGCACTAAACATAGAAGATCCCTGTGAAATCCTGTTACGATTAACCCCTGTCACTAGGATGCCTTGGTAGATCACAAGAATGCAAACCTGATCGGTATCATTAAGGATAGAGATAGGGGTTTGGTTTGGTTTCTTACTTCCTTGTGGAGGAATTACCTCTCCTTTCGAGGGAGTGTCCTAGATGTCCGTGAATGGGTTACCCCTGTCACTAGGGTCCTTCGGGTATATGATCTAAGATTCTCTCTTTACGAAATTAGCAATCCCAACACAATCAATTAATACGACATGGTAAACAAGTCTCATGCATATCAAATTGAAACAAGACAAATGAAATCATTCAATGAGTGAAAGCATAAGCATGAATCTTACATCATAACCTATCCACAACTACTCCCTGATCCTAGAACAAAGAATCTACTCCATAGACGCAGGAAAAAACCCCAAAGACATAGTATAATTAGACATTCAATCCCCAGACAAGAAGAGAGAGGGAATAGAGATGCTTATTCAATGACGTCGAGTGATCTTCAGATTGATCCTTTGCTTCCGGAGTTGATGCGGTGATAGAGGTGATCTCGAATCGTCGAACAGAGGTCTGGGACGGTGTGGAACGACACCAACACTATAAGAAAAAAGCTAATAGACAATGTTTTAAAAGCGTTGTCTATGTGACTGAAAAAGCGTTGTTAAAAGCACTGTTGTTAAAAGTCTACTAAAAAACAACGCTTTAAAAGCGTTGTCGTTTGTTAAAGACAATACATAAAAAGTGTTGGCTTTGTTAAAGACAACGCATAAAAAGTGTTGCCTTTTTTAGCAAAGACAACTATTTCACAATGCATAAAAAAGTGTTGTTTTTTTAGTAAAAGATAAGAAGTTTTAAACTATTGTCTTTTAATACCAAAGACAAATAAAAGATAAATGAAAATAAATCTATTTTAATCAACAACATATTATTAAATAAATAACTAAGATCAATATAGAAATTATCATCCTTACACTTCTATAACAAACATAATTACTTGCATACAAATAAATTTTAATTAGGAGACACTAAAAACTACTTCTATCGACTACATCTTATTGCATGAACTTAAAGAATCTTGATAGATGCTACTTATCCTCTTGACTTGAATGTTCTTTACTCATTGGCTTTAACCATCTTCTCGTTTAAATCCCAAAGTCTTCTTAATAGTTCTTCGTCAAAGTACTTTCCAGTCACACCCTTGAGGTTTGGATGCAGTGCCACATAGCATGTAGTTGCTCCTCCTATAATCATTCATATTCGAGCTATTTAGCCGAAGTTTCTGAATACCTCCATTCACCATTCAAAATATCTAAAAAGACACTGCATGAAAAATTTCCAAAATCTCAATATTTAATGAAAGTCAATAGGAATAAGCAAACGATATGTGAAATTTTCACAATCTCAACTTTTATCATCCAAGAAGTCAAAACCTTATTTCAAAAAAGTTAAGAAATTAATGCATCATAACAGAGTCAACTGGAATAAAACTATCAACTAAACATAAAGGCAAACATAGAGAAAGTAAATACCTTGCAGATGACATGTAAGATTGTTTCTGTAGTCCACATGGCAAGGTCTGACTGGGATAACTAGTATCTGTTCTATGTAGTTGTTTATAGATTCACAATGTTGAGATACAGACTCAATTAAAGTTTTGTCACCCAAAACTAACTCCAGCTATGATGCAAATCCATTTTGTGGGAAAAGAAAAGAATATATGAACAAAGAAAATTCAAGTATTAGATAATAGACATGAAATATGAAATAGGAGAAAAAACAAGATTCAAAATATAAACCAATTCAGTATGCTTACACAACTTCTAGAAAAATAAAAGAACAAACAGATTCAAGATAATAAGAATTTGAGCAGACTAAATTCTTAAAAGAATTATTACAGATGAGATAATCATCCAATGACAAACTATATATGCATGTCAACAATTTGCAAGGGAAAGTAGGAAACTCACTTGTTCGTAGTCTGGATTTTTTATCCAATCTAACCTAGAGCATGGAAAGTAAAAACACATCAAGTAAATATCTAGTGAAACAAAAACTAGAGCATGTAACAAAACCTAAACTAATTGCATTCAAATAAAGAACAAACATCATGGGAACATAAATCACTAAACTAACAAGCATTACATGGAATTAAACTAAAGAAATTGTATCAACTAAAACCTATATAATAGAAGAGACATTTAATCAAATATTTGATGGGCATGAGTCAATGAAATCATAATGTGTGCAAATTGAAACATAGGAGGTCAAATTAATACAAGCACTTAACATTCACATAAAACATGACTCAACATGAAAGAAATCAAACACATAAGAAACCACAAGTGTTTATGGATGAACACAAGCTTTGGACGGATCTTGTAGATGATGGTTGTTGTAGATGGAATTAAACTAAGGAATGAAATAGTAAACCATTAAATGAAACCTAATCTAGTAAATGAAAGACAATGAAAGTAAAAAAAATCTAGTCTAACTTAAACTATGATTGCAAGGAAATTAAAGTAACATCAAGTAAGCATTGAATGAAATCTAGAGCATTAAAGAAATCTAATCTATCCTAATTGCATTCAATCTAAGGACAACTATCACTAACATTTAACCAAACAAAGCATTAAAAGAAATTAAGAAACTAAAATGCATTAATAAAGCTATAAAAGGTGTTTGGGGCATTACATCGAACAACTTGTGAGCAACATTCAACTTAAGCCTAATCTAGAGTGTCACGCCCCCAAAGGAGTCTCTGCCAGACAAAAATCCGGCAACAACTCCCCTGTACCGGTGATAATCTGAAGCATCAATACAAACAAAATACATCAGCCACATGCGGTTGGAATATTTATATACACAACCACGCAGTTATAATAACAGCCCACACGGCTGGAATGAAACAATCACAACCACGCAGTTATATATAAAAACAGCCCACACGGCTGTACTAAAAACCAACATAGCGGAAAAACGAAAACGGAAAGCTCAATACAACACAATCAACACACTGCTAGCCGGCTAGGCTTTATACAACAAATACAACACCAAAACCATAAGATAGCCACATGGCTATACACAAATACAATGCCAGAAATAAGAAAAGAATATACAAAAGAAAACAATCACGATCTTTGGATGTGACGTAGGACCCGGCAGACAGGATACTCCGAGCGACACTCCAACCATCTACCTGAAAACATAAAGATATACATGCGGTGGTGAGTATAGGTAACTCAGCGGGTAATATAAAAGATAGTGCATGGTCTATACATAAACATAGAGATCAAAGGTATACAGTCTCAGTAGGGAATTAAAGAATATGATCCTACTATCATAATGAATGCATCTGAACATATCAGACCTACTAACCTGACATACATACTATACAAACCACAACCGACATAATGATAGATACATACCCAATCTGGAATCAACACCTGGTACAATGGTCAGTAAACTCACCATATCTGCAACAGACCTACTCGTGACACATGTGCAATATAGATACGACTGTAAATACATGTAAAATAAATGACATGTATGCAGCATGACAACCATATGCAACAATCATATCGCAAACAAATGCAACATACCACAAACATATGCAACTAGTATCTACTAGGCATGTATGCAAATATATCTCCAACGATGCACTGCGCATCAAATGCAAATGTGCATGCATGCTCCATGGTCACCCCCGCCACCTCTCCAGACACCACGACCCATGTATGGCCGAGAGGCTTGGGTCCGTGACAAACCGTACAAGCCTCACGCACGTAACCGCTATAAAGCGACTGAGGCGACAGTATACTATGTAGTTATCTAACTACATAGCTAAGGGTCCCTGACCACTCACAACTCAAGCCCCCTGACTACTGTACCCTCAACTCCAGAGTGGTCGAGGCTGACAGAGTAAAAACAATGAGCAGCTGAGTAAGCGCGACATGACATAGCTCCACTCCCAGCTACCACCCTCCATCAGTGGTAGAGTGGACAGCTATAAAACTGACAACCCTCTCAACTACAAAGGAGACGATAGTCGTCAGTATGCAATGAATGATGAACATGATATATATATATATAATCATGATACAGACACCGTCATCATCCATGCAAACTCTAACTCCACATAAGCACTCCACAACATGAGTATAATCGTCATGATATATCCACACATCCCACCAAATACACGTACACAACTACATACGTATAATCAACCAAAAATCTCCACTAATCCCACTGGACACATATGCACAGAACGTAAGTACCATCAACATGTATCCTCCAATAATAAACACATCAGACCCGTGTATAAGCCATAAACATACAATCAACACGACTCCTCCAAAAGTACATAGCCAAACACGTGTGTACATACAACATGCAAATGTAGGGTCAACATGATGACTCCTAAAACACATACCAAGTTACATACAATCCACATTATATACCCAATCAGCATGGTAATACTAACAGCCCGACAATCCCTACAAGACCTACTCTACACATGTAATCACAACAGAGTAGATATCAAGAGTTGAGACTATATATGAATTAAATAGATCATCTCTAAGCTCAAGCAAAAGTAACAAGCAGGAAAAATATCAACCGAACACGATATAAGGTAACGTACCCTAATCCATCAAATAACAACCATGCACTAAGCTCAAAGAAAATCTACATAGAGACAAAGGAAGAAATACCCGCCTTTATCTGTCGACCATGTCAAAATAAATCTCACATCGTGATGAACGTCCCATATCAAAATCCTGCATAAATCAACACATATATTTCATTTAGCTAAATTCATATGAATTAAATAGCTAAATAAAAGCCCCTAATCCAATTAGGATCATTCTAATCAAATTTGATCCCTGACTAATCCTCCAAATAATCCTTAATCACCATATCCGATAACCTAACCAACAATCAATCCAATAATCCAAAGAATGATCACATAACAATCTATATCAACCAATCACCATATCCACAAATTCCAACCTAATACAAACCCCAATCAATCAACACATACCAATAACGATCATGTTTATCTCCACCTAATGATCCAAATCCAATACGGTAATAAATCCATCCTTAATCCACTCCTTCTAAAACCAAACATAATCTAAAATCTATTAATCAATCAATTGTATCATCTCTATTAAACATCCAACATCAATCTTACATAATCCATCTACTTCAATTAATCCAACCCAAAATTAATCACCACTGACCATCACACTAATCAAATCCAATCATCCATAATCATCTCATTATCTCTTATCAATATGAATTAAATCAATACATCTACTCACCACAAATAAATCTAAACAAGAATAACAAACCCCTACAAGCCATAAAAAAACCTAATTTAGCGATATACTAATGAGAAAATCAAAAGTACATCATCAAAATACACTCACCTAGAGATAAGGCAGCTAATCCAATAGTTAGCAGCCTTTCTTTCACTGTCCGGAAGCTACGAAGAACACTACCACCAAATTCCTTCCAAGATCAAATCCAGAATCCAACTATAGAGAAATTGGTTTACTGAAACCCTAATAAACAGAACCATACTCACCTCCATCAAGCCTCTACTTCTTCACCGCAACCTTAGCAGCCGCAAGAATTGGAGGAGGACAGTGATCGGCACAGGGGAAGATCCACAATATTGATCCAACTCCTCCTCCTAGTCAAGATCAGCTAGCAAGAATCACAAAGGGAAACTGATCTTTGAAATCACACAATTCCGGATGAAGCTTACCTTGAATCGATCACTTCCAAGTGATGTCGCCCACTTCGATCAAGCAATCGTGGAGCAACCGACCACTCACCATCAACAGATCGAGAAGGAGAAATGAATGGAATAAACCTGTTGGAACCAACGCAAGTCCATTCCGCGCGTGCCCTAGCCCCCCTGCCAAGTCGCTGTCGTGCGCACAAGCCTAACCGAAGAGAGGATCGCTCCGGCGGAGATGGTCAGAACCGTCAAGATCCGACGATGCCTTCCCTCCGACGACGTGTGATGACAAGATCACGGTGGAAGAAGCCTCTCCGTCGCCGTCGAGTCGTCTGCCCACGAGAGAGCGCAATCGGGAGAGAGGAAGCCGAGAGGTGAGGAGGAAGATCCGACCACTTGTTTTCCCTTCAAAGCTCCGGTGGTTGCTTGCGCCGGTGACATCGAGAGGCGAAGGGGAGAAATCGCCGGAGAGGGAAAGCTCGGGCAGAGGAGTTATCGGGGAAGGAAGGTAATTGGATTAGGGATCGGCGTTTGGGAAAAGAAAAAGAAAAGAAATATAAATAAATCCAACATTTCCTCACTTAAATGGGGTATCCCAAACAGGCTTTATCCGAACCCATAAATTCGTCCCCGCAAAACTCGTCATACGAGCTCCGAAAAATTCCCAGAAAAATTTCTAAAAATTTCGGAAAAATTCTATAAGGCTATTTCTCCAGCAACCTTATTTTATAATTATTATTTAGTATCGTATTTTACATAGAGAATCTAGAACATGGGAACTTGAATTCAATTACAATCAACAATCATTCAAAACATAAAAAACCAAAGAAGCAATCAACAATCAAAGAAATAGGCCAATAATGGTGACAAAGAAGTTGTTGTTGGATACTTGAAGAAGATCGGATCTGATCAGAAGTTGGAGCTTGTTCTATCCAGATCTAATCCGGATGAAGGATGCTCGAAGATAGTAGATGGTGGCCGGATCTGAAGTGAAATCGGAACTTGTTATGCTCAGATCTGGTCTGGATGAAGGAAGTGGCAGCAACTTCGGCCATGGCGAGCAGGATGGCGTCGGGGTTGATATGCGTCGAAATTGAAGTTGCGTGCCCTAGCTTCCTCCTCTAACCCGAAGAGGAAGGGGCTGTCGGATTGCGGTGAATTGGGCGGCGATACTTGCGGTTGCGTCAGGGCAGAAAATAGTGAAGGCCAGAGTGGATGAAGATTATGGTGAGATGGAGAGGATGAGGATGTGAGGGGGAGTTCCGGCCGGCGGCGATTGATGAGCAGAGGTGGCCACTGACCGTTGGTGAAGGAGAGGAAGTAGAGGAGAAGGCGGCGTGCGTGGCTTCTCTCCGTGTGAAGGCAGAAGAACGAACGAGAGAAGAAGAGAAGAGATTATTTCTCCAAATCTGATCCGACGGTCGTGATCAATCCAGATATGATGGAGCGGCTGAGATTAAATCTGAGTGAAACCAAGGGGTTCGGGAGATAGGTAGGTGCCGAGTGAAACCAAGGGTTTTATTACTCCTTACTTGATCCAACAGTTCATAACATCCCAGATTGAGATGATAACTTGACAATAGACAACGCTTTTTTAAAATTGTTGTCGTAGACACTAAAAAATTGATAATAGACAACGCTTTTCAAAAAACATTGTCTTTGACCCACAAAAATCACTAATAGACAATATTTTTTAAAAAAAATATTGTCTATTAGTCAGAAAATAAAGAGATAGACAACACTTTTCACTAAAAGCGTTGTTAAAAAAAAATAAAGACAACGGGTTTTTTTTTTAAAAAAAGTGTTGTATTTTAAGTGTTGTAAAATCTCAATTTTCTTGTAGTGCAAGGTGTATCTCTCTTTTTCGGCCCCCCCCCCCCCCCCCCCAGGGGAAGGGTTAATAGGCCTTTTATAGGCTAGGCCACGGGCGGCGCATGACCCGTGCCACGACTGTGCGAGATCCGCACGACCAGCTCCTCTCCTTCTTCGGGTAGAGTGACACGACCATGCGAGATTCGCACGACCATGTCTTCCTTCGACTCTGGTCGTGAGGCACGACCATGCAAGGTCGCACGACCGTGTGCTGCTCTCTCTCGGGAATGGCCACACGGCTGTGCAGGGTTGCACGGTCGATGTCAAGTGGTTTTCTGCTTTTACTCTGATGCATCGACAATCACCGTTTTTGCTCCAAAAGTTATCTCTGTCAATACAAAATCAAACAAAGAGCAGATCTCCGACAAAAGAGTAATTAATACTGAATAAACAATAGGAGAGATGATCGTGCGAAGAATATATATAAATAAAGCAAGTGAATGTGCGTTAAAACATGCATAAATGAGCATAATATCTACACACATCAATAATATATTTCAAATAAAGTTTTATTATAAGTTTTGTACATAGCAGGCTGTGCTAACAGCTTCTATCCAAAAGTATTTTGGTAGGTTATACTCATTTAGTATTGTCCTAGAGGCTTCAAGTAAGATTATATTCTTTCTTTTTACTATTCCATTTTATTGAGGTGTTTTAGGACATGAATATTCATCATGGTAACCGTTTTCAAGATAAAATTAATTAAAGTTATAATTTTTAAATTCACCTTCATTGTCACTTCTAATTCTTTTAATTTTTAGGTCTTTTTCATTTTCAACTTGTTTGCAAAAATTAGTAAAGATTTCAAATGTTTCATTTTTATTTTTTAAGAATTTTACCCAGATGAATTTAGAATAGTCATCTATTATTACTAGGCAATATAGGCTTCTATTTATTGATTTGACCCCATAGGAATCAAATAGGTCTAAGTACAATAGTTCTAGTATTGAATCTATTTGAAATTGATTAATTGATTTGTGAGTAGATTTTGTTTGTTTTCTTTGTTGACAAGCATTTCAGATTGTTGAGTCAAAGTTAGGTAATTTTGATAGGCCTCTAACTAATCCATTTAATTTATTTAGATTTCTAAAGTTTGTGTGTGACATTCTTCTATGCCATAACCAGGTTTCTTCTTTTTTTGTTAAGTAGCACTTAAGTGAGGAAGAGGTTAGGTTAATTGCATAAATATTTTTTTTAAAACCCTTTTAGGCTTATAGTAGGGTTATCTAAGTGCTTAATTAAACATTCAAAGGAAAGAAACCTAACCTTATATCCAGAATCACAAAATTGACTTATACTAAGAAGATTGTATTTGAGTTTTTCAACAAGTAATAGTTTCTTAATGAAATTAGTTTTGAGTTCAATATTACTTATCCCAATTACTTTGGGTTTGTCATTGTTTCCAAAGGCAACTGTTCCTAAGCTTTTTTAGGTTACTTGAGTGAATTTAGTGTGATCCCCAGTCATGTGTTTGGAGCAACTATTGCCCAATATCCACTTAGTTTCCTACAATAGGTAGGAGTTAATATTAGTTTTATTTTAAGTTAATTTTAATTTTAAGTTAAATTTAAGTTAATTTAATTTAAGTTAATTTTAAGTTAAAGTCAATTTAAGTTAATTTAATTTAGGTTTGATTTAATTTGAATTTTAAACTAATTTTAAGTTTATTTTAAGTTAATTTTAATTTTAAGTTAGTTAATTTAAGTCACTCTAAGTTAATTTAAATTTTAAGTTATATTTAAGTTAATTTAGTTAAGTTAACTTTTAATTTTAATTTAAGTTTTAGATTAAGTTAAGTTTTAGTTAAGTTAATTTTTAATTAAGTTAATTTTAATTTAATTTTAAGTTTGAATTTAATTTAATTTTTAAATTTTAAGTTTAATTTAATATTTAATATTTAATTTTAATATTTAATTTAATTTAATTTTAAGTTTAAGTTTAATTTAATTTTTAAATTTAATTTTAAGTTTAAGTTTAATTTAATTTTTTAATTTTAATTTAATTTTAAAATTTTAATTTAACTTAATATTAATTTTAAGTTTAATTTAATTTTTAAGTTTAAGTTTAATTTAATTTTTAATTTTAAGTTTAATTTAATTTTTTAATTTAATTTTAAGTTTAAGTTTAATTTAATTTTTAATTTAGTTTTAAGTTTAAGTTTAATTTAATATTTTAATTTAATTTTAAGTTAAATTTAATTTAATTTTTAACTTTAAGTTCAATTTAATTTTTAACTTTAAGTTTAATTTAATTTAATTTTTAATTTTAAGTTTAATTTAATTTTTAACTTTAAGTTCAATTTAATTTTTGATTTTAAGTTGAATTTAATTTTTAATTTTAAGTTTAATTTAAATTTAATTTTGAGTTTAATTTAATTTTTAAGTTTAAGTTTAATTTAATTTTTAAGTTTATGTTTAATTTAATTTTTTTAATTTAATTTAAAGTTTAAGTTTAATTTAATTTTAAGCTTAATTTAATATTTAATTTTTAATTTTAAGTTTAACTTAATTTTTAATTTTAAGTAGTCATTTCACCTAATCTATGTTTTCAATCAGAGAATCCTATAATTTTATATGAGTTATGTTCAAATTCAGGGTTTGGTTTAACATTGTATTAGATTCAAGTTTAGCTTTAGGTTCAACAAACATGCATTCTTTGGATAAACTTCTGGGATATGGTGAGTCACCTGGGCATCATTAGAGTAATCATACCTTCGAGATTTTTCAAATAGTCTCATCCACTGAACTTAGTATAAAACCTTAGTCTAACTAGTTATGATTTGTAAAGGGTAGCTTCAGTTAGTTCCACTAAGCCAAATGCATCAGGTCGAAGTCATATCTTTCTAGTCATGCATAGACAGAGCTTCTATAACCTACTATCATCTAAAACTTCACCAGTACTATAGGTCAAGTTAAACTTGTATCCCTTTTTACTCTAATCCTAATTACCCCGCGGGGTAGGTTATTTTTTAGAGGTGTCAACTAGTTTGGAGCTGTTGGTTAGTCCTAGGGAAATCGTACCGGCTCCACTGTACAAAAATTTTGTACAAGTGTCGAACCTTTCCTTAAATAACCTATTATGTTATTTAGAAGTTAAATTAGGAATCGCAGACGGAACTTAACATCATTGATTCCAAATTTAACTTATCTATTCTTAATGGTTTAGATTTGAATCGCAAGCGGAACTTAACACTATTGATTCAAATCCACCTATGTTATTAATTCCATTAAATATTAATTTCCAAAATTGGCTTCCAGGACTGCATGGCGAGGCACATGACCTTCTTGGATATGGGAGCAACCACCACCGCCTAGACAAAATCTTTTAAGGAAAGCTAATATTTAATTTCCTTAAATAACTCTAGGTTAACCAAAAAGAAAAATCGAATAACAAATTCGAAAATGAAGAAAGCACAAATTCGAAACAAATCTAAAAACTCTAGAATCATATGCCTCTTGTGTTTGGTATTTCCAAAAATAACTTATACAAAGAAAACTAGTATGATGCGGAAAATAATTACTAGTTATACCTTTCTTTGTAAGCAAATAACCTCTTGATCTTCTACCGTATTCCTCTTCTTATCCCGGACGTTGTGTGTGCAACGATCTACCTAGATGAGAATCTACCTAAGTCACCTTTTTCTTCAAGCAATATTCGGCCACCACAATAGCTCCATGAAAGGATGAGGTTCGGCCACCATCAAGCTCCAAGGGATGCTTCCTTTCTCTCCTTCTTCTCCAAGCTAGAATCCGACCACCTTCAAGCTCCATGATATGATGAGGTTCGACCAATGAAGAAGAAAGAAAAGGAAGAAGAGAAAACTTCTATGGCAGGCCACACCAAGGAAGAGAGGAAGAGAAAAAGAATAGAGTCGTTAGCCATGAAGGCACCTCTGCCCCCTCTTTTATAGTCCTTGGTCTTGACAAATAAAGAAATTTAAATAATAACTTCCTTAATTCCTTTGCCATGAAAAAGAAAAATTATTTTAATTAAAAATAATTTTCTTTTCTCAATAATAATGGCCGGTCACCTTTTCTCCCAATCAAGGAAATTTTAATTCACACAAAAATTAAAACTTCCTAATTTGCTTCCGAAAATTTATAAAAAAATTCTCTAATAATTTTTCCCTTCATGGTGGTTTATAAAAAGGAAATTTTATAAATTAAAATCTTTCTTTTAAACATGTGGATGATTTCCAAAAAGGAAAGTTATCTCTAAAAATTAAAATCTTCTTTCAATCTACAAATAAGGAAAGATATCAAATCTTTTCTTAACCTTTTGTAGAAACTTATAAAAGAAATATTTAATTTTTAAACTCTCTTTTAAATCATGAACATGGTTAAAAAAGGAAAGTTTTCTCAAAATTAAAATCTACCTTTCAATCTACAAATAAGGAAAGATTTCAAATCTTTTCTTAATCTTTTGTAGAAAGCTATAAAAGGAAAGATTTAAATTTCAAACTATCTTTTAAAACCATAATATCCAGATAAGAAATAATTTTAATAAAAATCCCTTTTTAATATGATGTGGCCGGCCACACCAAGCTTGGGTTCAAGCTAGGGCCGGCCACACCAACTCAACTCATCCTATTTTCTTGGTCGGCCCAAGCTTAGGTTCCAAGCTTGCTTGGCCGGCCCCAATAGGATGGGTATAAAGGTGGGTAAGAAGTGGGTATGTGGTGGGTATAAATCTCTATATACAAGAGGTTACGATAGGGACCGAGAGGAGCAATTGGTTTTGGTCTCCCAATGAAATTAAGCATCCCGTGTTCACCCCGAATACATAACTTAATTTCATCAATAATAATTCATTCCACTAAAGAACTATTATTGAACTACCGCACCAATCCCAAATTACATTTTGGGCTCCTTTTTATTATGAGTGTGTTAGTCTCCCTGTGTTTAAGATAATGAATGTCCACTAATTAAATGTGTTACTGACAACTCACTTAATTAATATCTTAGTCCAAGAGTAGTACCACTCAACCTTATCGTCATGTCAGATTAAGTCCACCTGCAGGGTTTAACATGACAATCCTTATGAGCTCCTCTTGGGGTCATTCTCAACCTAAATTACTAGGACACAGTTTCCTTCTATAATCAACAACACACACTATAAGTAATATCATTTCCCAACTTATCGGGCTTATTGATTTATCGAGCTAAATCTCACTCATTGATAAGTCAAAGAAATAAATACTAAATATATGTGTTTGTTATTATATTAGGATTAAGAGCACACACTTACATAATAACTAAGGTCTAGTTCTTTTATAAAGTCAGTACAAAAAGAACTTACCTAAAATGGTCCTACTCAATACACTTGGAGTGTATCAGTGTAATTTATTAGTTAAGATAAACTAATACTTAATTACACTACGACTACTTCAACGGTTTGTTCCTTTCCATTTTAGTCGCGAGTAACTGTTTATAATTTATAAAGAACCGACAACATGATCTTCTGTGTGTGACACCACATACCATGTTGTCTACTATATAAATTAATTGAACAAATTACATTTAACAAATAAATGTAGATATTTGACCATTGTGATTCTTTATTTCTAAATAAATGTTTATACAAAAGCTAGCCTTTTAGTATACACTCTAACAGGAGCCTCCTCCTGAATTGTTGATTTGGATTTCTTTGGTTTTGGGTTTATGTTGGTTACTTTTGTAATTATAATAGACTTGATAATAGTTTGAGTTTGAGTTGGTTCTGTTAGTTCTTTCTATTATTTGCCTTTGGTTTAGTTGATTTAGTTTTATATTTTGGACTTTGATTTGGGTTATTTGATTTTACATAATATATTGTATTTGTGGGTCTATAGTATTGGTTAATTCTTACTTACATGGTTAGGCACGCTTTTGGAACCCAAGCTTTAGTTTGTATTTTATTTTGAGTTATGAGTGATATGAATGATTTATTTGTTGAACTAGACTTGTATCCAAGCCTAGATTTGTTGTATACAGCTTTTTGAATTTTAAGGATTAGATCCAAGTTTTTAGATTCATCCGAAGATGACTCGTCCCACGTCGCCTTAAGTGCTTTCTTCTTGGTTTTGTAGTTCTTCAGCTTTAGACACTCGTTCTTGTAGTGCCCCTTCTTGTTGCATCCGAAGCAGGTCACGTTTTTGTTATTAGGATCAGTGGTGAAGTTGATTTTCTGCAGGTCATTTCTGCTGAAGTTCTTCTTTCTCCTGGTAAACATTTTTTTTACCAAGTTCACCAGGTATTCTTTGTCTTCTGGGTCTTAGTCAGACTCACCTTCAGGTTCAGGTTTAGTTCTTGGCTTGTCTTTGAAGGAACCTGCAAAAAGGACAATTCCTTTCTCGACCTGTTTTGAGTTAGTCTGTTCATGGAGTTCGAGTTCATAAAATAGTTCATCTAGCTTTAATTTGGAAAGATTCTTCGAAATCTTGTAAGCATCCACGATGGATGCCCATAGTGCATTTCGAGGAAACACGTTAAGGGCATACCTTATCAGGTCGTGGTTCTCCATCTGGTGGCCGATGTTGTGAAGCCCATTGAGGATGTCCTTTATCCTCGCGTGGAGTTGACTCGTAGTTTCTCTTTCTTGCATTTTTATATTAAATAGTTTATTTAGATAGAGGTCTCTTTTGGTTACCTTCGTGTCGCTAGTTCCCTCGTGCAATTCGATGAGCTTGTCCTACAGTTCCTTCACATTTTCATGTGGGCTAACGCGGTTCAGTTCTTATTTCATTAGCCCGCACTGGAGGGTAATGAGAGTCTTGAAATCTATTTGGACTTTCTTCTTCATCTTTGGATTCCACTATTCCGAGCCCATCGGAATTTCAACGTTATTGACCAGAGCTTTGTAGCCTCTGTTGATACTGAACCATTGGTCGAAGTCGGTCTCCAGATAGACCTCCATTCGCTTCTTCCAGTATAGGAAGTCATCGTTGTTGAAGAGGGGAGGACAGACAGTGTTGTATCCCTCATTTTGGACTATTGCTCTTGCACACAATAAAGAAAAACAAAGATGGTCCCAAGACTTTTGGTCTTGGATTAATAGTATGAGATAAAAATAAAAATATTAAGACTGAATTGATGTTGCACCAATTCAGATTGGTTTGCTACAAGAAAATGTTTCCAAAGAGGTAATTGTACCAATTTGAATTATGTAGAAAAACTTAAAATTGGAATTAAGAAAACAAAAATTTTCTCCCCTTTTGGCCGATTAGTGGTTGCACCAAATCAGAGTGGTACCGGCTCTAATACCACTTGTTGTATCGAAAAGAACGCTAGAGGGGGGGGGGGAGGAGGGGTGAATAGCGATCGTTGAAAAATCATTATCGAGTCAAAGTACGCAACGAAAAATAATAACGAAAATAACACTAACACACCAAGATTTACTTGGTTCGGAGTCTTCGTCGACTCCTACTCTAAGGCCCGCACGTGAGATGATGTCAGCCATCCAATCAATGCGCTCCGAGCTGGCAACAAGATTGATTTTGAGCATTCCGAGTGCCCGGACCACTCCGGGTGCTCGGACCACTCTGGGTGTTCGGACCACTCCGAGCGCCCAAACCACTCCGGGCGCTCGGATTCCTTCCGAGCACCCAAACAAACTTTTCCAACAACCTTTATTTCCTATAAAATGAAGTTAGTCCGAGACAATAAAACTTATATTACCCTACAAAACCAGTGTTAGCACAATTATAGCCAAGAGTAGTAATTAGATTCTGTCTCCTCAAGACCAGAATCTAGTCAAGATCTCAACTTAGATTTCCCAAATAGATCTAAGTTGGATTGACGCCTATTGTTCCCTCAAACAGGGAACGTGTCCTCACCAAGTCACTCTCCTCCAGTGACTTACCTTAACTTACTACTTTGCCAGACATCCGGTCAGCCTGTCGATCTGTCTGAACTTCATGCCAGCTATTCGGTTGGCCCATTGACCAAGTTGGACTTCGTGCCAGATATCTGGTCAGCCCGTTGACCTATCTGGACTTCATACCAGCTATCTAGTCAACCTGTCGACCTAGTTGGATTTTTTGCCAGATATCCAGTCAGCCCGTCGACCTATCTGGACTTCTCCTACACACTTAGTTAAATCGTTAGATCACATTAAACCTAACATAACTTACTTCTCCTACACACTTAGACCGTTAGTGCAACATGCACTAATAATACCTACCTAAATTCTCAAAATCAACTACACAATCAATTAGTGATTGTACCATTAATCTAGATAAACTGCTAGTAGTAGTAAATAAAATACAAATAAAGAAATACAATATTAAAAGTTGGCAAAAGAGAGTATCAGATTCAACATATGAAGGTTGTTTGCTGAGGTTAATCATCTTGTTCTCTAGTTCCTTCTTTGAGCACTCCACATTACTGAAGTGTTGAAGAAAGAGTGGGGTGGCGATTGTATGCTTCTCTAAATTAACTTCATCACCTTGGTCTGGGAGTCCTAGAATCAATGAAACATCTTTCCTTGTTAAGCTAATCTCCTTATTATGAAAGATGAAACATTTGCCTTCAATGTCCCAATTGTCAAATATATTTTATATAAGACTTCAGATATTTACAATTTCAGACATGGCTATGACCCAAACAAATGGGCTTCTATTTATCAACTTCATCTACCGATTGTTTATGTCTAGTGATGATAAAAAAGCCTTGAAGTGAGGATAATTACTTTTTCAATGCATTTTCTTATGATATTAATGGAAAGTAGAAGTTTTCTAGCTCACCATTTAATTCTATCAAACAAATACATCATATCACTAATGCATTTTCTTATGATATTAATGGAAAGTAGAAGTTTTCTAGCTCACCATTTAATTCTATCAAACAAATACATCATATCTTAGTGATAATCATTTGGATTCAATAAAATGTTGTTAGTTTTCAACCATAATATGATACATTATAATGTCTAGCAACTGGCTAGTTACTACAACGTGATTAGTAGCTGCTATATACAACATGGCTACTGATCACATAGTAGTAGTTATGGTTAAGTAGTTGCTACAACATGGCAACAAGTAGGGTTTAACCATGTTGTAGCAGTCATTAGGGTTTAATTACGTTGAAGCAACTACCGTCGAGTAGCTGCTACAATGTTAAAACCTTTTTTTAAAACCCCTATTCCTTAAAAGTAAATCTTTAAAGTGAAGACCTATATTAGTCAATACCATTGTAACAACTAGGAGAAGAATCAAAACTCTAAAAAATAAAACGCTAAACAATAGGAGAAGAATCAAAACACTAAACTCTAACAAAATACTTATGATGGAGGTGAAGCTTCGAAGGAGAAAACGAGTCGTCGTGGTGAGCTTTGAATCTTTCGAAATATTTACAGCATGCCCAGTTTAGGAGTTATAACTTTGGCCGAAACCATAAGGATAAAATGGTAATTGTATAATATAATTTCATTTTTCACATTGTACCAACTACCCGATTGATAGCTGATACATGTTGTAGCAGTTACAACTTGAATCATAATACATTAAAATGTATCAAACATGCAAACTATAATACAAGATATAAAAAATGACAATAAGACAAATATAAATGTCTATTAACTAATTTGAAGCAGCTAAGTAGCTGACTATTCAAGTAACTGCTACACATTGTAGCAGCTAACTGTTCAAGTAGCTGCTACACGTTGTGGCAGCTATGACTTATACATTATAGCATAAATCCTAATAAAATATATTAGGATTATAAGGAATTATAACTTAAATTGAAATGACTTGTCATTAAATGAATTATGGGAAATGATGTTTGGTAAGTTTCCAGTAAATTAAATAATCAAAAAATGGTAAAAAAAAAATATTATTTGGGTTGTCCAAGTAGATGCTACAACGTGTAGCAGCTAACTATCAAAGTAGTTGCCACAACGTGTAATAACTAGTTGTTGAAGTAACTACTACAATGTGTAGCAGTTAATTGCCCAATTAGCTGCTACACATTGTAGCAGATAGGGATTTTATATTGTAGTATAAATCATAATAATATATTAGGATTAGAGGGAATTATAATTTAAATTAAAATGACTTACCATCGAATCAATTGTGGAAAATTGAAACGGCTTAAATTGGTAAGTTTCCTGTAAATTATATAAAAAAAAAATTAAATTTTATCAAAAAAGATTATTAACATTGTAAGATTATATGTTGTAGGCTTCAAAAGCTCTTATTACATCCTCTTTACTCTCGAAGGACCCATAAAATGATTAACTTGTGTAGAACACTCGGCTGACACCCAATAAAGATAATATATATTTTTCCCTATATTAATTAAATAAATCATTTAGAATCACGTATAAACAATATATTAGGATTAGAGAAAATTAAACTTAAAATAAAATGACTTATCAAGTAGCTGTTACACATTGTAGCAGCTAAATGTCTAAGTAGTTGCTACACATTGTAGCAACTAAATGTCCAAGTAGCTGCTACAACGTGTACTAGCTAACTGTCCAAGTAACTATTTTACGTTGTAACAGCTAAATATCTAAGTAGATGATACACGTTGTAGCAGGCATCGGACTTATACATTGTAGCATAAATTCTAATAATGTATTAGAATTAGAGGTAATTATAACTTAAAATAAAACGAATTGGTTATGAAATGTGGGAAATGATGTTTTGCAAGTTCCCTACAAATTATATAACCAAAAATTGGTAAGAAAATATTATTTGGACTGTCCAAGTAGTTGCTACACATTGTAGCAACTAGGGCTTGTATGTTGTAGGATAAATCTTAATAAAAAATATTATACAGAGCTGAAAAACAGATAGTGAAGTGGAAAGACTTACAATCGAGAATGGAGAAGAGTGCTAAACAAAGCAGCATCGACTATTTTGCGGTGACAGTTTGACAAGTTTCTAGCCAGCTCGAGAACAAGCATGCAGCTGCTTAGCTTGCAACACCTTTGCTTTGCTTACCGACAGGAGTAAGATGGAACGGAAGACAACAACGAAGGAAGGAGCGAGAACGAAGGAAATTTAGATTTGGGAAACTCGAGAGATTAAAAGTCGAGGGCAGAGTTTTGAATAGAGGACGAAAGGGGAGAGAGAATAAAAGAAATTTAATTATGTTAAGAAATTGAGCTGGCAACTCCACGAATGCGTGTCACTCATGATCCCACAAGAGTCTTTGAGAAGCACATCATTTGTGTGTGTGTATGTACAATTTTGATATGCTGCAAACCTTATGCTCTGAATTCGTCTGGACTTGACTCGGGGTGCCTGGAATTGATCCAGGCACCTGTGTGTGAACTGGTCTAGCGCCTGTGTGTGAACTGGTCCAGCGCCTGTGTGTGAACTGGTCGAGGCGCCTAGAATGAATCTAGGCGCCTTGATTCTTCTCTGTATATATTTTTGTTTTATTTTGGGGTATATTATATGTATTTATGACTCAAAATTTTAGAATTTAAAAGTTGGGTTATAATCAGTTTGAGCTAATAAGATTTTTCCTTTAGGGTTCAGATTTTTTCTCTTAGGTTATAGTGTTCAAAATTAAAAATTTTAGATACTCACGAGATATATTATATATATTTAGAGTTTAAGATTTTAGAATTTAGGGGTTAGATTATAATGGGTTTAAGTTAATAAGATTTTTGGCTTCTATATTAGATTATAGTGTTTAAATATATATATATATATATATATATATATATATATATATATATATATATATATATATATATATATATATATATATATATATATATATATATATATATATATATATATATAGTGTTTAAGATAAAAAAAAATATTAGGTATATATATATATATACGTGCACGACTGTGCGCGCGCGCAGGAGATCGGTCAGTTTTTTTTTTTTTTTTTTTAATTTTTTTAATATTTTAAATTTCAAAAATCAATTAAAAAATTTAACATTTCCTTATATAAATTTTTAATACCTTAATATATCCCCTTAACATATTACAATACTCAATAAATACTTAAATTAATTTTATTTTAATTTTTTTTTAAAACCAAACACTATAACCTAATTGGAAAGCCTAAACCCCAGAGGTAAAATCTAAAAAAAAAATAGTTTTAACACTATAACCAAAGCCTGAACCCTAAAATAAACTCTTAAAAAAATATTTTTTTTTATTTTATAAATTAAAAAAATATTTTTTTTTATTTTATAAATTAAAAAAAAATAAAAAAAATTAAAAACCGTTGTTATCCTGCGCGGCGCGCACTGTGGCGTCGCGCAGGATAACAAAATTCTATATATATATATATATATATATATATATATATATATATATATGTGAAAAATAAAGGATAAAATAAAGATGACTTCTCAAATTTTGTTTTAATAAAAAAAAAAAAAGGCGTTTTGTATCTGAGATATTCTTATTTTTAGTAAGTATTGTATAATGTGTAAAATTAAATTATCTTCTTTTTTTTAAATTTAATTTAGTCAAAAAAAAATAAATAATATACATAGTATATTTTTGTATTAAAAAATATTAACATGATTAATATTATTTATTTTTAATCCAAATCACTTTAAAATGTTAAAAATTAAGATGGTAAATGCAGTGAACTGTGAATAAGTTTAATATTTAATTTGATAAGAGTTTATTATATTTATTTAATATATACTATGTCAATTAAATAAATAAGTTTTAATTAATTTATGAAACTAAATGAATAATTTGAACACATTTATATTCCGATTGTTAATGTTCATTAATAAAAATTATAAATTATCTGTGAAATTCATTAACAATCCTTACAAATAAAATTTTTGAATCAAGATTTATTAATAAAATTCTTATTAGTAAATAAAATATAAAAAATAAACATAGTATATAAATTAAAAAAATTAAAATAAATAAATAACTTTTATCATCCAACTCAACGATTAATCAAATAAGTTTAAAATATAAAATATTTAAATAATCAAATAAAATTGAATTGACAATTTGATAATATATACACCAATCAAATTCAAACTTATAAAAAAAAACTAGTAAAAGTTAAATAATCACTGCTTATTCATTTTACATTTAATTTGACTTGACAATAAACTTGAATACCACGGATCTGATTTTGATTTGTTTATTGTCCCCGTCGTAAACATCTTCCAGAGGTTAAATATCACTTAAAATATTATAATAATCATTAATTGATCGATACAAATATTATAATAGTTATTAAATAGTTACAATTATAATTTTAATTAAATTTTAATAATTTTAATATAATTTATAAATGATTTGTTTATATAAATTTATTTATATATAAATTTTTAATAAGATTAAATTACTTTTTTTTACACTTGGGTAGCGACTAAGATTTTTACAATAGGAATAGGAGTATAGGACTAGAATAAAGTTATTTTTTGATATATCTGTATAAAGATGTGATGTTTTGCACATTCATACGTGAGATCCCACAAGCACTTAGTATTTTTTTTTTCACTTCGTTTTGCTCAAATAATATATCCTAAACTCTAAGACTAAGATTTTTAATTTAAAGTTCTATAAGCCTAAGTTTTTTAATTTAAAGTTCTCGATATATATATATATATATATAATTAATAATATTTGTGTACTGATAATTTCTATATATCAATATTAATAGTTTATAGCCTTAGTACACCACTTATTACTAATCTTTGGTGTTGATTTATAGAAATCAATATCAAATGATGCTGATTTATAAAAAACAATACTAAGATATATTGATTTCTATAAACTAAACCAATCCTGATTTTTAACTTTCATGCACTATTAGTACTGATTTCTATAAATCAGTCTCATCTTTTCAGCATCACCTTAATGTTGGTTTATTAAAATCAACATTATATCTTGGTCCTAATTTCTACAAACCAACTTTACCTTAATATTAATTTCTATAAACCATCATCGCCTTGGTGATTTCTATAAACCAATACCAAGATTACAAACTAGCATCACCTTAATGTCGATTTCTATAAATTAACATCATCTTACATGCTAGAGAGATGAGAGTTATTATGCATATAGATGAGAGAAATTAAAAAAAAAAATAACTATGTTAAATGGTCCATGTCGAATGTCATCCATCGCCCCGAACTATGAGGGTCGTCCGGAAATGACACCCAAATTTATTATGCAGAATAACATTTATCTGTCAAAATTCAACATTTTCAGGAGGCGTCCCTTCTGGGGGTAGGTAGGGCACCTGTCCAGTGTCCCACTTTGGGTGGGGTTCCATAATTTATTTTAATATATTATAAAAACAATATAGTTTTAATTCCTCGTCGAATTGAAATCCTCTCGCCCTAGCCCTCTCTCTCCTCACCAAAGCGAACTCGCCCTCCCTCTCTAGCTCTCTCGCTCAGCTGCCCTCCCTCTTGTCGCACCTCCCCTCATCGTCATCGTTGTCGAACTCCGAAGTTTCCCGTGACGACGTGACAAAGCGACGACATCGTCCCTCATCATGCTGCCCTCCCTCGAGTTTTTAAGTTAATGCAAGAAGGAGAGTCCAAATGACCAAATTTATAATCTTATCTCGGGTCTAATTTTTCTCAGGACCGCCCTAATCATTTTCTCGTTTTCACCTCACCGTTCTCTCTCTCTATATAATATTTTGATATATTGCGGAACTTGCGTGGTCGGCTGGTTCGAATATGATTCAAGGTACTTGGAATTGATTCATATGCCTCAAATAAAATACATATTTTTTTTTAATTAGATTAATTTTATGTTTAAGATTTAAGAAATTTTTATTTTAAAAAAAAATCGAGACGCTTAAATTTAGAGAGAGAGAGAGAGAAAGTTAGTGACAGATAATAGAGTCGTCATCGTCCTTTTGGAAATAAATAATTAATTAATTAAATTCTTTATTTAAAAAAATAATATTCATATGTCGCTTTTTTCTTGGATTGGCAATGCGGCTCCGCCCTTCTCGCCACTTGTAGCCGAGAGGCGGATAAAAGGCACTAGTCAGTGTGGACCCGTTACGCGTGTCTTTTCTCAAAGACAAAGGCGGTGCTCGGTCGGCGACGGCAGCCGGTTGGAAACTGGCAGCTGCAGTTCCCCGTCAATTTGAATCGGGGGCAGCTTCTCCGAACCGGGCTCATCTAATTTGCTTAATCGATAAATTATTGAACCATGTAGTTAAAATTTTAAAATTATTGAATCACTTATTCCATATTCTAAATAGTAATTAATTCGGGACACTATTTATCAACATAATAATATTAATATTGATAGATAGGAATATAATCAAAAGAATTATATAAATACATATAAGATCTAATTTTATATTATTTTAAACTCCAATTTTAATCGATAGATCTAAAAAAATTTTAATGATATATAATTAGGTCTTATATGTTCTTCTAACTATATCTATGTTTTAAAATATTATTTTAATATGTCATATTGAGAACATTAATTTTTTTAATACAAATAAAAAATTTTAATTGATTGCTATATATAATAAACAATTCGGATAAATACAAAGGGACAAAATAGGCATGGGTACATAATTTGGTAATTTTAAAATTACCCTATGTGATTTGAATATTTGACAACTTTAACTATATAATTCAGTAATTTGTTAATGATTAATAGAATGATAATTTAGTGAACCATCTAATAAATTTTTTTAATATCAAAATTGTGCTTGCGAAATTGATTTATTCTTGTAATTGATGAGAAATTTCTGTATACTGGTAGTCCAATTTTTAGACATTGTTAATCATTTTTTAATATCCAAATTATATATATAAAGTTTATATTTAAAAATAATATACACTTATTTTTATATTATACCTCTCTTTAATTGACGGTTAATCGTTCCTTCGCCCGTAATTAACTACTATAGATGTAATGAATTTGTGCCAAATTATTTCAAGGCTAAGAAGATTTTAAAACTCATGAAATCCATGTTCGAGAGTATAGTCACAGTCAATAAGATGCAATGACTGCAGTGGCGGATCTAAGGGGGAGCGGGGGTGTGCTTGAGCACCCCCTTGTTCCTAGAAAATTCCACCAGTATATTTCAATCCGAGGGGCAGCGAGAAGGAAGACAAGCTCAAGCTCCAAGTCCCTTTTTTGAGCATCCTCTTTCTTTTTTATTTGGATCCGCCACTGGCAATGAGTGTTGATATGTTTATAAAGTGCCCAAAGTCATTAACCAATTTTGAACAAAAAATTATTGATATGGTTTACACCAGGGGACTTTTAGGAATACTTTGATCATGTTGATGAGTAAATATTACTTACCATAGGTCTTCTAATAAATTTGTGTCAAATTGTCTCACCCCGTTCTGAATGTTTCAAAAACTCACATTTCTTGATCTAAGCTATGAAATTTAAGTATGAGGGATGATTATACTCAAAAATATACATGGAATGCAACGAACATGATTTAAAATATTTATAAGATACCTAAGGCCTTATGGAATTTTGGTCAACAACTCATTAATGTCCTAGAAACCTTTTAGCCGTATTGATGAGTGAGTATGACAAACTTAGGCTCTCTATTGAGCTTATGTCAAATTATGACAATGAAAATTTCAAAATCCCAACTCTCAATTTAGGTTTGAAAGCATGATTATACTAAGGCAAATGAAAAGAATGCAACGAATTTAATTTGAAATGTTTACAAAGTATCTCAGGCATCAATAAATTTTAGACAAAAACTTGCTAATGGAGCTTAAATATTCAAAAAAAAAAAAAAAAAATTGACATGGTATGAATTAGTGAAATCCTAAAATTTTTTTTTAGTAATGTTGATGAGTAAATATGACATATTTAAGTTTTCTAATAAAAATATGAAACCGACCTATTAACGTCCTCCTATAATGATCCCACGCAGTATGGAGGGAGGCTTAATAGAAAATATATTTTAATAAATATAAATTTTAGATACCCCATGTGTGAGGATTAAGGAAAAATTAATAATGTAATTCAATAAATTACCGTTCATAAATAAAATCGCTGCTGGTTTGCCCGGTTCGTTGCTGATCCGAGTTTTGAAAATTAAATCGCGAAGATGCGGTTACTGGCTAGTGGCGGTAGTCCGGTAGGGGGCGGCAACGGGACCCACGGCGTCGAGTTCCTTCATCTGTCCTCCACCAACCAGGGCGAGCCAGTGCCACGTTGCTGCTATTTATGCTAATTTTCTTTCATCTCGACAATTCTTCTTTATTTCGTGGATCATTAATAGTTCATCGCCGCTTTAACGCGATTCCTCCTTCCTGTCTCCTTCAAGAAAATTCGGAGTCTGAGAGTCATAGTTTGGGGCACATCCTCCTTTTCCGACCTCAAGATTCTTCTTCTCAAGCATTTTTTTTCGTCCTTGTTTGAGGTATTTTCTAGTCTTGCTTTGGAATATTTCTTTTGGGTTTTTTTTCCCTTCCAAGTTCTTGCTGTGGTAGGTCTGAATTTTGAGGTTTTGATGGCTTTTTTATATATAGTACTCCTGTTCTTCTAGAGTTTCACTGTTATCCGCAAATAATTCTTCTTCTACGTACAATTCCCCTATTTTAAATCGGTGTGTTATCGTGTTGATTTGTCTTTTAAGTGGAAACTATCTGATCGTCCAGTATGTACTCAGTCGATTTATTATATTTTTCTTAGCAAAACTTAAGGCCAGTCTTTGTTTATTTTTCTCAAGTTAAAGTCGGACTTCTCTGTTTCGGGGTGATCTCAGTTGGACTCACTGTTCGTTTTTATTTTCTGGATGAACTATTCTACTGAAAACAGTTGCCGGTTGCGACTATAATCATATTGGATACTGACTTAGCAGAAGAATCATAATATCTGTTGATTGGTTTATTGATTTCTTTTGAAAAACTTTAGCAGAATTCCTTTTGAAAAAAAAAAAAAAAAATTGTGGTCATTCCACGTTTCTTTATGATTAACCGTGCTTGATTCTAATTTGTAGAGTAATGGCTGAGTACCTTAACAACGACCTGGATTACGTCCTTGAGGATCACTCTGAGACGGGGTATTTTGATTACTTTGATGATGATGAGTTTGATTGGGATGACCAACAGGGAGATGGACATGGTTCTAGGCTTGAGAATGCTAATGACACGGTATTATTACGATTGATGCCTTCATCATCTATATTTTTTTTTATAGGAGGGTAGATTTTAATTTCTTTCAATGTTTTAGACAAAGCAGAACTCTGATACTTCGGCCTCGGAGTATAGGAATGGAAAAGACATGCAGGGGATACCATGGGAGAGATTAAATCATTCAAGGGATTATTACCGTGAAATGAGGTTGAAGATGTACAAGAACTATGAGAACTTATTAGGACCGCATGATGAATTGGAACAGGCGAGTACAACAATATTAGTTGCCCCAATTTCATGAACTTTTGACACTAGCAAATTTGCATACAAATGCTAAATTTATTCTAATATTGTAAGAGTAATCAGGCCACTTACTAGTGATAGCTATTAAAATCAAGCAAACTAATTATTTCATTTATTTCTGAAATTATATTTTTCTTTGTTTCCTCAAAACGATTGTAAGTAGCTAATATTGAATTTCTGGCATTTTTTATCTCCATGTTCTGAATGTTTTAGTTGAAGTTGAATCTGAGGCATGTTTGGATTAATTAGCATGACTAAAATATAAAACAATTGCCTACATGCAGTTGTGCGTAGCTTTTATATGTCATTTAATGTATTGTTTTGTGACATTTTCTCATTTCAATTTAGCTTTTATGATGAAACATGGTTAGAAATCTTTTCTGTGCTTGCTTCAGTTGAAGTGCAGAATTGAATTGAATGTACAGAATGATAAAGGCTCTTTAACTGTGCTTAAGGTTTAGCTTGGGATCATAAGCTCATACATCATATAAAGAAATGAACATTGGGTTCATGAATTCTTGTAGCCTGTGTGATTTCATGAGTTTGGTAATTTGATACTAGTCATTACGTCTAGGGAAATGTAAGAAAAATTTGATCAGTGCAGCTTGGGTTCATGAATTCGGTGTATAGTCTACATACTTAAGTGGACTAGAACTATCTTTAGGAATTTAGTGAGGTTTGCATGTTCTGTTTTAGGATCTCAAGTACAACAACAACCAAGCCTTATCCCACTAGATGGAGTCGGCTATGTTTTAGTATCTCAAGTAAAAAATAAAATTTTGGTTATAGTAAAATAACCATACTTTGTGAGTTAGAGTTGGACAATCATGGAACATTATAGATGGTCAGTCTATCATCGATGAGAATGCTACTAGAGATGCTAGAAAAGATGAATATAAAAAATACTGTTATTTGGAAGCATTTAGTTGTTGCTTGAATAGATGATAAAATGAGAATAATTAGGTGGAGATGGTGTTCATTTATTCAAAGACAGTCAATGAGTTCTGTAACTAGACAAGTTGAATCATTTAGTGTTGAAAGTGTGAAGGTTATAGGAGACTGAAGACAAATTTACAAACATAATTCGAAATGATTTATAAAAATCTGAATGTTGAATAGTTTGTTTTATTTTTATTTTGATTCTATGACCTAGCTAAAAGGTGTCTTACCTTGGAAAAGAAAGAACATTTTGATTGTCGTGTCTCGTGGCCTGTTCCAACACACCTCTTGCTGAAGAGCAGGTCAAGCATAAAAGAAAGCTCTTTGTTCTGTTTTGTTTTTTACATTATGATCCACTTAAAAACTTCTTTGAATGTGGATGGATGATAGTTTGATGGATTTTATCTAAATGAACTCATATGTTGTTAGGAGTGTAAGCAAGTGGATCATGCAAGCACTTTCTACGACTTTTACTACAATACAAGGCTTGTCAAGTCAACAATTGTGCATTTTCAGGTAGCTATTCGTTCAGTATCGTTATTTGTTCATGGTTTTTTATTATGTTATCAAATTTAAAGCTTAAATCACAGAGAGAATCATAACATAATGAAACAACTACACTTTGTATGCTTCAAGATTGTCTCATTTTTTATCATGTGCCTGAAGCACCTTGCTTATCCTTTTGTTGATTTAAGTTTTGTCTGTTGAACAAGATTAAACTTTGAAATCTTTAATATTTACCAAATTTCATTATTAGAAACATATGGACAAATTACATAATAACTTGACCAAAATATGAAGATGGTGGATTATTGAATTCCACAAATCCTTGGGTTTCTGGTTTTTTAATAGTCACCTTCTATAATTTGCAATTGCTATTAGTGGCATTTATACATACTGCTTGTTGAGTATTCTAGCTTTGCAGGTTCCAATCCATATTTGTTATATTGTATGGAATTATTACATTTTAGTAGCTCTTTGACTTTAAACAAGCAGATTCGTTGGAGGAGGCACCTTTCTTTCTCTAGGGGAGGTAAGACATTAATACATTCTATTTTTCTTAGGGACTCGATTCAAGATAGGTTCAAAAAGTTCCTAATTTGTAAACTTCTCAACTATTGTAATTGATAGTTAAATAGGATCTTAATCTAAAATTTTGGCAAGTGAGTTTTATTGTTTCTATGGTGTATTAGGTAATGTTTCTATTATTGTGGAATTGGTTTTTTTGGATGTTCATCACCCCCATTTTTTGGACACCAAAAAATCGTTTCACAAATATCCTTAGATAAAGTTGCTTATTGTCTTTTAGTTTCTTGAGTAAGCATGTTCCATTGCATATGTGAAATTGTAAATCATGAGATGCTATGTTCAATAACCTAGTTAGCTTTAAAACCTAGCATCAAAGAATTTATTTAATGCTCCTTTTTTTTCTCCTTTTTGGACACTGATATTCAAAATGACAAATTATTTCACAACCATCAATAGAAAAAGTTGCTTTTTATCTTGTGATTCCAAGGAAGCATGTCCTGCATTTGTTAGATTGTAAATCATGAGGTGCTGTTCAACAACCTAGCTAGCTTGGGAACCTAGCATATTATTCCCAACAGTTTAATGCTCATCTTTTTTATTTATTTCTCAACTGTACTTATGGCATTTATATTCTTTACCTGGCTATTTGATTCTCCCTTATTGCATTAACATCCTTACATTTTGCATAAGGTACTTGTCTTTTTGTGTGTTTTAGGGTTTTTGTATAGAAAAACATTGTGATTAGATTTTCGCATAGTTTCTTGTTCCTTAATATGCTGGTTAGATTATTTCTTAACATTTCTAGTATGATGTTGCAATTAACTCTGTTACTTAGGACTCTGGCTACAATATAACATGTTTTGCCAGGTCATAAAAAGCGAGATGGATGTGGTTTCTGAGCAGTTAATGGATGTTCCATATGGACCATATCTAACGAATCTTGTGTTGGCTTCTTGTTGGTGTACTTGGGAGTTCAACGAGCCAAGCAAATATTGTTCTGCAGCTTAATAGTTATGTGTCATTTGATTAATGAGATATCTGACTTAGTTTTATCTTGCATCTTGGCATATAGATTATTTGAAATGTTTTTGTTATCTACAGCCTTTTGATGTCTGTTTTATTTTGTCTCAACGATGTTTAGATTGGACCTCTCATTCTACTACCCTACAAATATTGGATGATCTAACACTTCACATGTTGTGTTATGGTGCAAGTGTCCTTGTCAACTTTGAGCAGTCATAGGCTTATGCGTTAATTTATTTTAAGTCGTAGATAGTAGTTTCTTCCTTGTATGTTTATTGCTTACTATAAATAGCATTGCTATCATTGATACAAAATGTGATAATGCTCATGCCAAGCACTCCTCATCACCGGCCCCACGGTGAGATGAAGGGAGATAAATCAGGTACTGAGTGGCCTCCTAAATGGGAGTTATTTGCCGCAGCTGCGACTCGAACCCTTGTCCATTGATGCAAGTCTACGACTTGGGTACCAACTCAGCTACGCCCCGGGGGTTTATTGCTTGATCAAACATGGAAACACACTGAGTGGTCATTCAATTAATAGCTTATCTGAGAAATTTTGTTTGTTATTATGCAACACTGACAATTTAGCCTTGGTTGCATTATCCTTTAAAATCATTTGTGGGAATGCCTGTATCAAGATTCAATCAGTTGTTACTAGGCATATGACTTACAGGAGGATATTTTATCCAATTAGTTGCCGTAATGTATGTGCAATGTAGTGCAAGAATTGGGAAGTTGACTGCGTTTAGCAACATTGCCTGAGTGTTCCAAATACCCACAGCCACTCAACGTAAACAACATAATTTTCAAATTTAAGGAAAACTTATGTAGGAGCAATGTATGTATGCACCAGTGAGCCAGCAAAATTTCATGATAGAAACTCACAAATTCTAAATTTATTTACTTTTTTTGTATAAAGAGTGAGTTAAGATTTGATTTCTATCTAACAAAAGTTTAGTGTATAGCAAGATCAGGTAAAACGTGTGACATTTTGTATATGCTTAACGTATAACAGTAATACTAATTAATGTAATGGCTATTTATTTTAGGGAAAATAAGATAAAGAAGAAAACAAATTCCTAATTTTCTTTTTGGAGCCATTTTTGTTTGCTTGTCCCAGATTTTTGTTTATGATCTTGTAGAAATAGCTTCTCCTGAAAGACACGTTGTTGATGCAGCTGAGGAATCTAATATCGGCGACCTCAAAACATGATGTGTACTTGGTTCACGACTATTCAATTATGCATTGGTCGTCACTGCAAAGAAGTGGGAAAGAGGTGCTCAATGTAGCAGGGAAAGTTGTTCCCACCAAGGTTAGTGGCTTCAACAACAAAAGATATGTTTCTACCTAACCGTCGCCAGGCTTCTTTATTGTCTTTTAAACATGGTTATCCCTAGAAGCATTGTGGATCTTCTCCTCAACTTCTTTCCAGAGTACAAATAAGTGCAATGTGTGGAAATGGCAAGTTATTAGTTGCCGGTGGATTTCAAGGCGAGCTCATCTGCAAGGTACTATGTTGAACATTTTGTGCAAATTCCCTCTACTTGTATCAGTTCAATTTCCTGCTATACATATCCTTGATATTTCCAGGCCTTAGATCAACCTGGTGTGGCTTTCTCCACTAAATTAAACGACTATGGCGACATTACTAATGCAGTTGATGTCATTCAGTCTTCGAGGTGAGAGCTTTGGTAATCCAGTACCATCAATACTAACCTGTGTCCTTTCTCACCTCTCAAATCCTGTGTGTTTGGTCTCCAGTGGATCTTCTCAAGTGGTGAGTGCTTGCAATGATAGCAATGTGAGGGTGTTTGATGCTGAGACATATGTCCAAGTTGGACGACTATCTTACTCTTGGTCTGTTAATGTGAGTATAGTTATAGTCATCTTGACATGTCCATGATCCCGTAATTCATAACAATCTGAATTTTGATTCACTTGTTTTTTTTCAGAGTACCTCAACTAGTCCAGATGGAAGGCTCCTCGCCATTGTAGGAGATAACAAGGATGGTCTGCTAGTGGATCCACAATCCGGGAAAGTAAATCTCTCTCATCTTCTTCTAATTCAGTCTGTTGTGTTCTTGAGAATCAATCTGTTATTTTGGGCAATTGTTTTGTCAAACTACCATGTTTCAGGTGGTTAGCAACCTCAAAGGCCATTTTGACTATTCCTTTGCCTCTGCCTGGCATCCGGATGGCTCCATCATAGCCACGGGGAGCCAAGACAAAACATGCCGCTTGTGGGACATGAGGAATACTTCTCATTCCTTGGCCGTGCTCAAAGGGAGGATAGGAGCGATAAGAGGCATAAAGTTCACTTCTGACGGCAGGTTCATGGCGATGGCTGAGGCAGCTGACTTCATTCATGTATACGATGTGAAAGCGAACTTCAGCAGTGCTCAGGAGATCGATATGTTTGGGGAGATTGCTGGGATATCGTTCGGTCCTGATGCTGATGCATTGTTTGTAGGTGTAGCTGACCGCACCTACGGGAGCCTACTAGAGTTCAGGAGGAGGAAGCATAGCTCTTACCTCGATTGCTTCCTATGACGATGAGGGAAAGAGTAGTTAAGCCTTTCAGTGTATAGAGTTCAAAGTTTTGTTGAGAAAATGGGCACAGCTAAATTCCTCTCCAATATAGTATAGTGACCTTATATTATACAATCAAACTCTTCGATCGCGTGCTCAATTTTTCTGCTATATATTTTTCTTTGATGTGTTTGATTCACAAGTGTGGTATTATTTTAGAGTGAAGTGTAATGGATGGTTTTTTATAGTGTATAATTTGCTAGGATGTTTGCACGAGTTACTCGGTCTGTGTAATTTTTTTGTTTGCAAAGTTGTCTTCTTTCCTGGTTCACCCATCGAGCACGGCTTACCATTGTTCATACGATCGTTGATTTTATGCCCGATCGATTTGGAGTAATATGGAATAGTTAGAATAATTTCAATGCTCTTCCAAGGAAAGGCAATCCTTATGAAAGGAACCGATGAACAACTAAAGAAGTAACGTTGCAACATTGCATCATTCTAAATGGTTTTGTTGTTTGCATTACACAAGAGAATTTTAAACTGCATAGAGACTTAAACCAAAGACAAGATTACCAGACATGGGTTCGAACAGCGACGACACATTCACAAGAGCATTTAATCCAATTCAGACTTCCAGCAAACTACTAGAACAGGAATCCAGAAAAGCAATCGACGCACACAAGCCAACAGAGGGGGTTTCACTGGCCACCACGGAGACGGAGGACCAGGTGGAGAGTGGACTCCTTTTGAATGTTGTAATCGGCCAAGGTGCGGCCGTCCTCCAGCTGCTTGCCGGCGAAGATGAGCCTCTGCTGATCCGGTGGAATCCCCTCCTTGTCCTGGATTTTAGCCTTAACATTGTCGATCGTGTCTGAGCTCTCCACTTCCAGGGTGATCGTCTTGCCCGTGAGAGTCTTGACGAAGATTTGCATTCCGCCACGGAGACGAAGGACGAGGTGGAGGGTGGATTCCTTTTGGATATTGTAATCGGCCAGGGTGCGGCCGTCCTCAAGTTGCTTACCTGCAAAAATCAACCTTTGCTGGTCCGGTGGGATGCCCTCCTTGTCCTGGATCTTGGCCTTGACGTTGTCAATGGTGTCAGAGCTCTCCACCTCGAGGGTGATCGTCTTGCCAGTCAAGGTTTTGACGAAGATCTGCATGCCACCGCGGAGACGAAGCACAAGGTGGAGGGTAGATTCCTTCTGGATGTTATAATCGGCCAAGGTGCGGCCGTCCTCGAGCTGCTTGCCTGCAAAGATCAACCTTTGCTGGTCCGGCGGGATGCCCTCCTTGTCCTGGATCTTGGCCTTGACGTTGTCGATAGTATCCGAGGATTCAACCTCCAGGGTGATTGTCTTGCCAGTTAACGTCTTGACAAAGATCTGCATGCCACCCCGAAGGCGGAGAACGAGGTGGAGGGTAGACTCTTTCTGAATGTTGTAGTCCGCGAGGGTGCGACCGTCCTCGAGTTGCTTACCAGCAAAGATCAGCCTTTGCTGGTCGGGAGGGATCCCCTCCTTGTCTTGGATCTTGGCCTTAACGTTATCGATAGTGTCTGAGGACTCCACCTCGAGGGTGATAGTCTTGCCAGTAAGGGTTTTAACAAAGATCTGCATCTGATTGAGGCAACAAAGAACAATCAGCACGCATCCAAGAGATCTAGAGACGAAATGAACATTCTTAGATCAAAGAACAACATAAAATGATTCATCAAAAAGACATTTCGAATTATCAAAATCCTCAAACTCCAAACGAAAAGCAAAATCAGATCATTAGCCTACAATCAATAAGGATCTGCATCTGATTGAGGCAACGAAGAACAATCAGCACGCATCCAAGAGATCTAGAGACGCCATAAACATTCATAGATCAAAGAACAACATAAAATGATTCATCAACAACAAAATTTCGAATTATCAAACTCCAAACGAACAGCAAAATCAGATCGTTAGCCTAAATCAATAAATATCTGCATCTGATTGAGGCAACAAAGATCAGCACGCATCCAAGAGATCTAGAGACGCCATGAACATTCTTAGATCAAAGAACAACATAAAATGATTCATCAACAACAAAATTTCGAATCATCAAACTCTTAAAACTCCAAACGAACAGCAAAATCAGATCATCAGCCTACATCAATCAAGCTCCTTCCCCAGGCAAGATTCGAGATCATGGATTCAAAATAAACTGACAAAACCGAGAATTAAGCTTGCAACAAAAAAACCCTAAAGAAATAACTTTATATTAAAAGGAAAAAAGCAAAGAAAAAAAAATCAAGCCCCCCACGATAGCAAAGACGAGAAAAATCGAAAAAAAAAATCAAAAAAAAGAGAGGAAAAGCACACCTTGATCGAAGAGGAAGCGAACCTGGAGAAGCTTTTGGACGAGCAGTACGCGACCGTAAATTGGGGATGGATGCAATTTAACGCAACCGAGCCCATACAAACAGGTGAGGTTACCACCAGCCAATTCAACGATTCAATCGTTGCCCCACAAAAGAACGGATAAGACACTAGACGCGTTCCATACTTTTACCGCTGCGCTGTCCTTGTCGGTAGGCCACAAAACTACAACTCACTCTGGAACTTCTTTACCTCTAAAACACTCTTGGGGCCCCGCTTCATGGCAAACCAACAAACGGGTAGAATAGCAATGCATCGAATTCGGGACGCGTCGTCTAGTCCACTGTTAATATATCAGGGCAGACCGATAAGAGGGGGATGAATTACATGTAAATAAAAATAACCCTCCTCAAAACTTTTCAACTCTAAATAAAGCAACACTAAATAGAAAAAGAACTGAAGACAGACTTTTAACCTGGTTACAACCAAGAGGGTTGTTAATCCAGGGCGATGGAAAGCGCAGTAAGAAACTCCTTCTTTGAAGGCGGAGAAACCTTTTACACATTGACAGCACAGTAGTTGCTAAGAGAATGAGATTACAAGAGTTGAGTTTCGCTCGTGATCGTTATACTCTAAAGCTGCCCGAGACCCTTTTTATATAGGGGTTCTTGAGCTTATCAGATCACCTAATCCTTCGGGATCAGGTTTGACTCGAGAGGGATCGGTCGACCGATCCACAGGTTCGGTCGACCGAACCTGCTGTACCTGCCCGACTTTCCGTCCAAGTGCAGTCTCTGTTGATCGAGCTTAGGTTCGGTCGACCGATCCTTGTGTTCGGTCGACCGATCGGCCAACGGTCTTCCTCTGCGCTGGCCCGATGAAAACGCTCGACTTAGTCTCTGGATAAACTTGGGTTTGGTCGACCGATCACTTCACCGCTGACAGATGTGTTGCTGACGTGTCACCAACGGCTGACTTCGGTTAATGAAGGGTCGCCGACCGATCAATAGGCCGATCGGCCGACAAGTCAACTCCATTGACTTGCTCGGCTCCTTGGGTGATCGGCCATCCGAATGTGGCTCACCCAAACCCGTTCCCGCCTTCTCCTCGAGCGTCTTCCGTCCGGCTCGTCCCTCGAATGTCGCAAGACGCTCTTCTCGCTCCACCAGTACTCTTCCAGCTCTCTCGTCCCTGACGCACCAAGCCCGTCGGCTCCTTCCCGTGCCGTCCTTGCTCATTGCGTTTTCCGCTCGACTTCTGCCCTAAGTTTCGCACACCTGCATACGGTTCGGACACACAGACTAATTAACTTGGTTGATCACATCAAAACTACCACGGGGTCCAACAATCTCCCCCTTTTTGATGTGCATCAACCCAAGTTCAAGTTAGGGTAAAACAGACACAAGAAGTAATTTTAAAGAAAAATTACTAAACTAGCATATTAAGCATAAGTTTTGCAATAAGTAAAATTGCAACACTATTTAGAAAAAAATATTAAAAATTTAAACTTTAAACTTCCTAACTCCCCCTAACTCCCCCTAAACTTGTACTTTTCTCTCCCCCTTTGATCACAGCAAAAACGGGGAAGCAAGTTCTTAAGGGAAAAAAAAATTTCTAATATGATTTCTTAGAATTTTCAAAAAGAATTTCTAAGTTAAAAATCTATTTTCTAAGAAAAAAAATAAAAAATTCAAAACATAGAAAAAAATGTTTGTGCACTTTTAAAGCATTTTAATTTTACTTTTAATGTTTTTTCAGAAAGTCAATTAAACATTTTGTTTCAATATTTCAGCTTCCAGATCGTGGCGAGGCACGTGGAGCAACAACCACTTTCTTAGACAAAGCCTTCATAAGGAAAATGTTTAATTTTCTCTCTATAAAGCTTTTAATTTTAAGAGCTTAGTTTAGCACAGATTTTGGAACCCAATAAAGGTTCCTTCCTACAGAATTAGTCAAAAACTTAGGGGGTATATAATTCTTAGGAATTTTCCTAAGTTGACCCTGATGCTTCCTTATATACCAATTTAATGTTCCATAAATTTTAAGTTTTGATTTTGGAAAATTATTTTTAAAACATGCATCATTTTTCAATTTTTTAATTTCTAATTTTAAAACCTCATTTTCTGATTTCAAGTATTCATTTTCCTTTTCTACTTTATCTAATTCTTTAGAAAAAGCTTTAATAAAATGAAAGGACTGTTTAGGGTTTAGGGCATGTACCTTACTTACCTCATCTTGCGATGCTCCCCCTTCATCACAGCTTTCTTCTTCTTCTGTTGTTCCTCCCCCTTCATCTATGCTCATTTCTGAGCTAGACGTTTCTTCTAGCTGATGGTTGGCCATCAGTGCTAACCCCGAGAATTCTTCGACTTCGGATTCGGAGGATGATGAATCATCCCACGTGGCTTTTAGGTTGTATTTGGGTCGAGCTAGCTTCTTACTCTTTTCTTTACTTTTGCTTTTCAGTTTTGGGTAGTCATCTTTGATATGTCCTTCTTCGTTGCAATTGTAGCAACGAACCACCCTTTTCTTTTGCTGATGCCTCTTTGTCTGCGATTTAAATTTATTAGACTTAAAAAATTTATTGAAGCGTCTTACCAATAGTGCTGCTTCCAATCCGTTGATTGAGGCTTCGGAGTCAGAATCGTTTGTTCTTGCCTTCAAAGCGATGTTCTGACTAATCTTTTCTACTCCATTGGGCTCTGCAATTCGAGATTCGTGAAGTTCAAAAGTAGAAAACAAATGTTCTAGAGTACTTACCTCGAAGTCCTTAGAGATGTAATACGCATCTACTAAGGAGGCCCACTTGGGAGTTCTCGGGAAGGCGTTGAGCGCGTACCGGATCGAGTCTCGGTTCGTTACTTCTTCTCCAAGGTTGGTTAGTTGCGTGATTAGCTCTTTGATCCTTGCTTGGAGTTGCACTACCTTTTCACCTTGGTTCATCCGGAGGTTCATCAACTGGGTCCGGAGGATGTCGCGCCTTGCTAGCTTCGCTTCGGAAGTACCTTCGTGAAGCTCCAGGAATTTTTCCCAGAGATCCTTCGCGGAATCGTAGCTTCCGATCCGGTTTACCTCCTGAGGTGGCAGAACACTGAGCAGGTGGAACTCAGCCTTTCCGTTGGCGACAAAGTCGGCTTATTCCTTCTTGCTCCACGTGTTTTCTTCTTTATCTTTCGGCGCTACATATCCATATTTTATTATTAAAAGTATATCAAATTCAGTTTTAAAGAATACCTCCATTTTTCGCTTCCATGTAGCGAAATCTCCGTCGAACTTTGGGGGATGAATGTTCGCGTCGGCCATTGTTCTGATCTTTGTGCTTCAGATGGCGGTTAGTCCTTCTGAGGCTGTTGGGCTATGATACCACTTGTAGGCGCAGCGGGGACCGGCAAGAGGGGGGTGAATTGCCTGCAAATAAAAATAACCCTCCTCAAAGCTTTTCAACTCTAAATAAAGCAACACTAAATAGAAAAAGAACTAAAGACAGACTTTTAACCTGGTTACAACCAAGAGGGTTGTTAATCCAGGGCGATGGAAAGCGCAGTAAGAAACTCCTTCTTTGAAGGCGGAGAAGCCTTTTACACTTTGACAGCACAGTAGTTGCTAAGAGAATGAGATTACAAGAGTTGAGTTTCGCTCGTGATCGTTATACTCTAAAGCTGCCGAGACCCTCTTTATATAGGAGTTCTAGAGCTTATCAGATCACTTGATCCTTCGGGATCAGGTTTGACTCGAGAGGGATCGGTCGACCGATCCCCAGATTCGGTCGACCGAACCTGCTGTACCTACCCGGCTTTCCGTCCAGGTGCAGTCTCTGTTGATAGAGCTCAGGTTCGGTCGACCGATCGGCCAACGATCTTCCTCTGTGCTGGCCCAATGAAAACGCTCGACTCAGTCTCTGGATAAACTTGGGTTTGGTCGACCGATCATGAGGTTCGGTCGACTGATCACTTCACTGCTGGCAGATGTGTTGCTGACGTGTCACCAACGGCTGACTTCGGTTAATGAAGAGTTCGGTCAACCGATCAATAGGTTCGGTCGACCGAACCGTTGACAAGTCAACTTCAGTTGACTTGCTCCGGTTCGGCTCCTAGGGTGATTGCGGCCATCCAGAATAGGACTCACCCGAACCCAGTTCCCGGCCTTCTCCTCGAGCAGTCTTCCGTCCGGCTTCTCGTCCCTCGAACGTCGCGCACGTTCTTCTCGCTCCACCGGAGTACTCTTCCGCAGCTCTCTCGTCCTTCGGACGCACCGAGCCTGTCGGCTCCCTTCCCGTGTCGTCCTTCTCGCTAGCTGCGTCTTCCGCTCGACTTCCTGCGCTCCTAAGTTCCTGCACACTCAGACACAGGGTTCAGACACAACGCAGGACCTAACTAACTTGGTTGATCACATCAAAACTACCACGGGGTCCAACATATAAATGGTAAAATATTCCTCCATGGAATTTTTGATAGAATATTTGAGAGATATTAGAAGTCATAATCATTTTTATTTAAAAGAATAAAATAAATATGAAAAAAGCGGTGTGAACTAGATCCAACCTCGCCCCGGACCCGACCGGGACCCGGCCCCGTAACCGGGTCAACGGGCACCTGTTGACCTGGTTCATCGAGTCGAACCGGAACCGATCCGGCAAATTCTGATTCCGTTGGTGCAAAATCGGTGGACCGTCGATTAACTGTCGATTCTATCCGTCGGTTCAACATTTGAATTTTTTTTTACCAGCTTGAACCGTCGGTTAACCGGCGGTTCATAGCCGTTGGGAGAGGGGGGCGTTTAGGTATTTTTTCCACGATTAAGATCATTTGACTGTTTTTTGATCAATGACTATGATTTAGTGTCTGTTACTATCAAAACTCTATAAATAGAGAGCTTATTTCGTCATTTTCATATACATCTTCTCTACTCTTAATCTCAATTTCGTATTCTCTACACGCTTTCGTTTCCAATTTTCAATTATAATGGAAGGAGGTCGCGGAGGTACGTCATCTCGAGCTCGGAAGGGAAAGGAAATAATGAATCCGCGGGAGGAGGACCCCAACATTCAATCCACCAATGATGAGATCAAGCATCTTCCGAATTCGACACCCGAAATACAAGGAAGTACCGATGTAATTACTTCTAAGGTTCGGAAACTTCCTTCTCTAAAGTCTTCTATTTTCACTAAACATTTTGAGAATGTTACTCTTTCGTCGGGAGAAATGAGTGCAAAATGAAAGCACTGCAATACTTCCTATAAATTCCAAGCCGCCGCCGGCTATGGGTCGTTGAAACGACATGTAGAAATGAAGCACCCGACGGAATTTGAACTCGATCGTTCTCAAACACAATTATCAAGATTTTCTTCAACTAGCAGTAGTACCGATTCCGGTTTATTTTTATATTCGGATAATAAATTAAGAGAATGGTTAGCTAAATCTGTTTCCGTAGAACATCTTTCTTTTAGTTTTGGATCTAAATGCACATTTGAAGATGTTGTAAAGAATCTCTTAATCCATGTGCTAAATGTGTTCCAAGAACTACACTTACTCGTATAATTAAAAATTAGTAAAACAAGAAAAAAAAAGAATTTAATTGATGAATTTAGTAAATTAGATAATAAAGTTTCTTTATGTTGCGATATTTGGAGTGATCATTGGCAAACATATTCGTATATGGGTGTGATTTGCCATTGGATCGATAACTCTTGGAAACTCCAAAAAAGATTGTTAGCTTATAGAGTTTTTGATGAATCACATAATACTCATGACATCACACAATTATTATGTTTAATTTTAGAAGAATATGACTTAACTCATAAAATATTTTCAATATCACTAGATAATGCTAGTTCCAATACCGCTTGTATAGATGATCTAAAATTTGTTTGTCAACCTATTATTGGTAGTTTATTTTTTTGTGTATGTCATGTTTTAAATTTATGTGTTCAAGATGGTTTAAAATTTTTAGAAAGTTATATTAAACCAATTAGAATTGTAATTTCTTATTTATGGTCTCATCCATCGATAATGAAACAATGGAATAGGTTTTGTAAAACTAATGGAATAAGACCTAAACAATTTACACGTGATGTACAAACACATTGAAATTCAACATACCAATTATTACAAGATTCGTTTGAATATAAAGAATTATTATGTTCATTTTTTGCACAAAATACTAATATATATTTATTTTTACAACAATGGAATATTTGTAGTAGTATTTGTGAAATTTTAAAAGTATTTAATGATGCAACCGAACAACTTTCCGGTGTTTATTATCTCATTGCTCAATTAGTTTTAGAAAATTTTTCTAATATAGTATTAGTTTTAAATGAACATATTAATAATGAATCTTTATCTCCTTGCATCTTAGCAATGAAAACTAAATGAAAAAAATATTTTTATTTTATTCCTGAAATTTATTTAATTGTATTTGTTTTAGATCCTAGATTTAAATTAGAAGTTTTACAAGAAATGTTAACTTTATATTACGACGCTTTAATTCCAATTAAAGATTCTTCTTCTCTTGATCCAATTAATATTATATATAATATTATAATTTATTTATACGATATTTATAATCAATATTATTTAAAATATGGAATATAAATTAATATTTCTGAAAAACAACAAACTACTAGTAGTAATTTAAAATTTACAAAAGCACAACTTTTATTAAAAGAGCGGGCAAAATGTCCACGAGGATCCTCAAGTTCCACACACAGGAACTTGAGAATTATTTTACGACTTCTTTTAATTTTAATGAAGCAGATAATGAAAATTTCGATATCTTAAAGTGGTGGTCACAGAAGGCTCAAAGCTTTCTCGTCCTCTCCGTGGTCGCCAAAGAAATTTTAGCTTGTTCAGTGTCAATTGTTGTTGTGGAGCAGACGTTCAGTGTCGGTGATAACATATTAGATGAACGACGATCAACTTTATCTCCCGACTCATTAGAAGCCCAAACATTACTGGACGATTGGACCAGAGCAGAGAAAAGAATCTAAGGAATGCAATTTTCAAATGACGAAGTTAAAGATTTTGATACTGAAGGAACGAATACGACAGGAATGGGAAATGGAAGTGAGTGAAAATGTAAAAGAATAAAAATGTAAAAGAACTACATGAGCTTTGATTCCCCTAAGGGGATACGTAGGCAACTTAAATAAGTGCAAGCCTTTTTTACAATAAATTTTAATTTGTAATTTGTAATGTTTAATTTTTAATTTTTTTAACATAATAATCCAAAACCGTGACGAACCGTGAACCGACGATTACGAATCATGAACCGTAATCATCTTGGGCGGTTAAGGTTAAGGGTTGACCTGCCTGGAACCGTTGAACCGACGGTTCTGAACGGTCGAACCGGCGGTTTTGAACCGTCGAATCGTCGGCTCCGAACTGTGATAAGGTCTAGCGTGAACTATATGTTGGGACCTTTATGCCCGCTAGAGAGGGGGGGGGGGGGGGGGGGGGAAAAGCGGATCGTCGCGCTTGCGTCAGTTTGCTTCATCTTGATAATGTGCAGCGGAATACAAAGACACAAACACTCACAACGCTAACAACTAGGATTTACTTGGTATCCACCTCAAGATGAGGTGACTAATTCAAGGATCTACACACGGCACGCTATCTCCACTATGAATCACTTCTTCTCGGTCGCAGCCGGAGGCGGAGAAGCCTCGTACAAACTCACACAACATTACACACAAAAATACAAGAAGAAGGAATACACATACACGTAAAGACACTCTCTTCTTGCTTGCTTGTGTTTGTTGTTGCCTCTTGAACCTTGAGAGAACACTCCCAAGAGCCTTCAAGAACTGGCGGTGAAGATCGGAGAAGCTCGCTATGAATCGCAGAGAAATTGCAGAAAGAAAAACACAAAGTTCTACGGAGAAAACGCTCTGCAACGGCTATATCCTGTGCTCCCAATAGATCCAAATCAACCTCAATCGATTGCCGCGTCAGCACTGCTCCATCCCAACCGTCCATCGCTCGTTTCTTGTGCAACGACCACTTCCCAATCGATCGACCAATCGATTGGGACTGCCTGAATCGATCGCCCGATCGATTCAGAGCCTTTCTGTGCTCTCGCATTCGCGCGAGAGCTTCTGCTGCCCAATCGATCGACCGATCGATTGGCAGCTCCCAATCGATCGCCCGATCGATTGGGAAAGCCTCTGTGCTCGCGATTTCACATCCCAATCGATCGACCGATCGATTGGGCCTTCCCATAATCGCAGCACACTCCAATCGATCGACTGATCGATTGGATCCTGGTTCAATCGATCGTCCGATCGATTGACCAGTCTGGACTTGACTCAAACTCAAGTCCAAAATCTCCAACCCAACTCCTGGTCAACCATGACCTGTTGGGTCTCCATGCCTAGCATTTGGCCACACCCAACCAACCTCGAACTAGCCTTGTAGCCTCCTCCATCAGCCTTGCTTCTCTCGGATATCTCCCATCCTTCACGTCTTGCCTTCAAGAGCTTCCTTCGGCCTCATGCTAGTTATCGAGTTCTCCTTGTTGGTTGCTACTCGGAAAGCCTAGAGGTTCCATTGGACAAAAATTTTGTACAAAGGTCTGAACCTTTTCCTAGCTACCATGTGTTCTTTTAAATTAAATTTTGGATCGCCTGCGGAACTTAACACGTTTGATCCAAAACTTAATCTATTTGTTCTTTTAGGTTTTGACTTGGATCTCCTGCGGAACTTAACACGTTCGACCCAAATCACCTTAAGTTATTAATTCCATTAAATATTAATTTCCATAATTGATTCCTAGTACTGATGTGGCGAGGCACATGACCTTTTTGGATATGAGAGCAACCACCACTGACTAGACAAAACCTTTTATAGAAATCTAATATTTAATTTCCTAAAATAACTTTAGGTTAACCGAAAAGAACAATCAAATCACAAGGAAAAATAAAATAAAAAAACACAACTTCGAAAAAACATATTCGAAATACTAGAACGTAAGCCTCTTGTATTTGGTATTATTTCCATAAATAACTAGTATGATGCGGAAAAGGAAAAACTACTAGTTATACCTTCTAGAAAGACCTCTTGATCTTCTACCGTATTCCTCTTCTAACCTCGGACGTTGTGTGGGCAACGATCTTCCGAGATGAGAAACCACCAACCACCTTCTTCTCCTCCTAGCTAGGTTCGGCCACAACAAGGAAGCTTCACCAAGGAAGAAGATCAAAACACCAACAAAGCTCCAAGAGATGCTAGCTTTCTCTCCTTCTTCTTCTTCTTCTCCAAGTAGTATCCGGCATCCACAAAAACTCCAAGCAATAGGGATGTTTCGGCCACCACAAGAGGAAGAGAGGGAGAGGATGATGATGGTCGGCCACAACAAGGAACAAAAGAGGGAGAGAAATAATAGAGGTTGTATCTCATGAAGGCACCCCCACCCCTTCTTTTATATTCCTTGGCCTAGGCAAATTAGGAAATTTAATTACAATAAAATTTCCAATTAAAACAATATTGGCCGGCCACATCAAGAGAAATAAATTATACAAGTTTTAATCAACAAATTAAAACTTCCTAATTTGTTTCCGGAAATTTTAAAAAAAATAAAATTTCTTTTCAAAAATCTCTTCATGGTTGATAAAAAGAAATTTCTATAATTTTAATTTAACAACATGTGAATAATTTTTAAAGAGAAAATAAAATATCTCACCAATCTACAAATAAGGAAAGAGATCTAATCTCTTTCTTTAATCTTTTGTAGATCTTTTACAAGAGAGATATTTTAATTTTAATTCTCTTTAATAAATTATATCTTCCACATAATAAAAATTAAAATTAAAATCCTTTTTAATTTAATATGGCCGGCCCCTCTAGCTTGGGTTCAAGCTAGGGCCGGCCACCCCAATTTATGCTTAGGCCGGCCCTAGCTTGGTTCCCAAGCTAGCTTGGCCGACCCCTATTAGGTGGGTATAGAAAGTGGGTATAAGTGGGTATAGTACTCTATAAATAAGAGGCTACGATAGGGACCGAGAGGAGGAATTGATTTTGGTCTCCCGATAAAATTAAGCATCCCGTGTTCGCCCCGAACACACAACTTAATTTTATCAATAATAATTCATTCCACTAGAGAACTATTATTGAACTACCGCACCAATCCCAAATTACATTTTTGGGCTCTTTCTTATTATGAGTGTGTTAGTCTCCCTGTGTTTAAGATATCGAATGCCCATTAATTAAGTGAGTTACTGACAACTCATTTAATTAATATCTTAGTCCAAGAGTAGTACCACTCAACCTTATCATCATGTCGGACTAAGTCCACCTGCAGGGTTTAACATGACAATCCTTATGAGCTCCTCTTGAGAACATTATCAACCTAGTATCTCTAGGACACAATTTCCTTCTATAATCAACAACACACACTATAAGTGATACCATTTCCCAACTTATCGGGCTTATTGATTCATTGAACTAAATCTCACTCATTGATAAATTAAAGAAATAAATATCAAATATATGTGCTTGTTATTATATTAGGATTAAGAGCACACACTTCCATAATAACCGAGATCTTTGTTTCTTTATAAAGTCAGTATAAAAGAAACGACCTCAAATGGTCCTACTCATTACACTCTAAGTGTACTAGTGTAATTATACAGTCAAGATAAACTGATACCTAATTACACTACAACCTTCTAATGGTTTGTTCCTTTCCATTTTGGTCGTGAGCTACTGTTTATAATTTATAAGGTACTGATAACATTATCTTCTGCATGCGGCACCACATACTATGTTATCTACAGTATAAATTAATTGAACAACTACAACTAAATGTAGACAATTTGACCAAATGTGATTCTTTATTCATAATGAATGTTTACAAAGCTTAGGCTTTCAGTATACACTCCAACACTCCTTGCCAAGTCACACTAGGACTTTCCGTTGCTTGGCTCCTCACCAGAACTTCCCAATTGTCTGGCTCCTCACCAGGACTTTCTCCTTTGCCAAGATCACACTTAGACTTTCCAATTTGCCTAACCTCCAGTTAGGACTTTCACCACTGCCTAAACTTCAGTTAGGACTTCCATACGCCTAACCTCCAATTAGGACTTCCATACGCCTAACCTCCAGTTAGGACTTTCTCAGTCAAGTCTCCTGTCAACCTTGACTTACTTGACTTGTATTCTCATCACTTCCACCACTGCCTAAACTCCAGTTAGGACTTCCATACGCCTAACCTCTAGTTAGGACTTTCTCAGTCAAGTCTCCTGTCAACCTTGACCTACTTGACTTGTATTCTCATCAACCTGGTCAATCCTTTGACCATCTTCATAACCGGACGATTGCTCCAGCAATCTCCTTTTATTGTCAAACATCAAAACCCAAATCCTGACTCAAGCTTGACTCAACTTAAGTTTAGTCAAACTTGACCTAAGGAAATTTCTCCAACAATCTCTCCCTTTTTGATTTTTGACAATACCTCTAAGTTAGGCTAAATCCTATAGTCTTAACCTCTTCTTTATATCAAGGCTAAATTCCATAGTCTTAACTTCTTCTTTACACAAAGCTAAATCCCATAGCCTTAATTCTTCTTCATACCAAGGCTAAATCCCATAGCCTTAATTCTTCTTCATCACAAGGCTAAATTCCATAGCCTTAACCTCTTCTTTATCACAAGGCTAAATCTCATAGCCTTAACCCTTTTCATGGCAAGGCATGAATGAAGGTTTCCTTCATTCTCTCCCTTTCCTAGAGGGCAAACTCCCCATACTTGGGATGAAGGCCTAACTTAACCTTTCATTCTCCCCCTTTGTCATACATCAAAAATTGAAAACAAACTATTCTCCATAAGAGTTAACTCTTCGTTGTTTACAACCTCATATGTTGTTAACAACCCCACAATAAAGATCTCATATTTTTCATTGCCGCCAAAGCTCCCCCTTGAGCTCTATTTCACTTCACAATGCTCATCCTAGAGCATGCCTCAACTTCTTAATGAAACTTCCATTCATTGTATTCAATGCTCCTCCTTGAGCAGTAATCTTCTTCTCCATGCTCATCCGAGAGCATTTTCCACTTTACCAATGAAGGTCCTATCCCCTTCATTAATCCAATGCTCCCCTTGAGCAGTAATCTACTCCACAATGCTCATCCGAGAGCATTTATCATCCTAGCAATGAAGATAACCAATCTTCCATTACTCCCCAATACTCGACCAGTATTAATTCATCACGAAGGTTTAACCCCCTTCCAAGGTCTTTGAAAAGATTTTTATATTTTCAAAGAGTAACTCCCCCTAAAAACATGGTCAAACTTCTATCATTGCACCAACAATGACTTGGAATTCCTAAACAGTTAGAAAAACCAAAACTTGAAGTTTTGAGGTTCAAAATTCAATAATGAAACTAAACCCCAACCTAAACTTCACCTAAATCTACCTTAACCAATCCATACTTGCTTTCAACATGAAAACTCCTCCTAAATGGATACAAGTGTATGCCAAAGGATTATGAATGGTTAATGACCCTTGAAAACCAAAACTTGAAGTTTTAAGATTTCAAAATTCAGAATTGAAACTAAACCTTATCCTAAACTTCACTTTGGTTTCTCTTAACCAATCCATACTTGTTTTCATCATGAAAAACTCCCTCTAAACGTATACAAATATATTCAAAGGAGTTTGGAGTGGTTAACGAGACTCGAAGTGACTTGAACAGTGTCTAAGGTGCCTTAGAGCTACGAGGAGGTGTCTCGGAGCTTGATTAGAGGCGCTCTCGTAGAGATAAAATTTACGGATAAGCTTTCGTGGCATGAAGGCACCCTGGAGCACATTAGAGGTGCCTCAGAGCGCAATGGAGATGCCCCAGATCTAATGAAGGCGCCTCAGAATAGATAACAGCCGCATACCTTGTATCAGATAAGCACCATTGGAGGCGCCCTAAACCATTGGAGGCGCCCTAAACCATTGGAGGCGACTCCAATGGTACATAAATAGAGGACTTTGGCCAGCTTCAAAATACAACTTTCATATAATCAATTTTGATCATTTTGCTTATGTGTTCTCCATCTACTGTAACTCTACTATGTCTGACCATTGCCGGTAGACTGACACCAACACACGCGCTCGACCAAAATCAATTCTTCTAAGTGTTGATAATAACTTTGTTTATTGTGCATTTCTATTATATACCTGCAAAAGAAAAATATAGGGTTGTTACACTTTTCTTTTCTTCGTCTTTTGTATTCAGATTACTCTTCTGATAGGTCCAGAAGAGAATTTTGTGAATTGCCTATTGATAAGTCTAAGAGACTTGAGTCTTAGAGTAAGAATTATCGAAAGTTCTGAACCAAGTAAAAATATTTGAGTTATTTCATTTATAATTTTTGTTTAATTTTTTTTACTATGCATTCACTTGTTTTTAAAAGTTCGGCAAAAGAAAATTTTTAAAATGATTTGATTCACCTCTTTCTTACTTGTCATCAATCCTATAATTATGACACATTATAGTAGTTAGTTATAATTGCAACAACAACACTAAACATAAACATAAAAGTATTCTCAAAATAAAACATCCAGTAGGATTCTTTTGTTTTTTTATTTTTGTTTTTATTTTCATTTTTGAAAAAGAATGTCTTTTGATGATTTATATAATTTATGATGCCCTTTTTTATTTTAATCAATATAAATCTCCCATAAGATTTAACATCCGTCACCCTAAACATATTTTGGCCACCATTAAGACGACATCAAGGATGTCTAGGCATCACTATCTAAAATATATTATCTTAATAAAAAAATTAGAGAATTACCGGCCTAATTTATTTATTTACAAAAGACACGTGCATAAAAGATTTTTTTTTAATTCATATATTTTTCAAGTTAATGCTATTTAATTCTCCAATCACTATTATTACCATTATTTAATTCAATGAGATGATGACGTGGCAAATATAATATAAGTAGCACTTTTAAATTATTCATAATGTTTTATTAATGACAAAATGCCTTCAATAATTTTATTTTTTTTACAAAAAATTGTAATATCTTAATTTAGATTAAAAAAATGTAGTTAAATATGTGAGTATTAAAGAGGATATTTTGAGAATAAATAAAGTCAAGAGTTATGAATTTTTTTTATATAAGAAAGTTGGTATTTTGATAATTTTCTTATGTTTTTCGATAGCTGTTCCCTGTTTGATTTGAGACAGCTGATCTCTATATGCGCTGAGCTGGAATACACGTGCAAGCTGCAGGGTCCGTTTGTCGAATACAGCTTCATCCCAACGGGTACTCAAAACCGTACCAGCCTTTAGCATGCCTCGCGTGGCTGAACTACGTGCCCAGTAGTACCCGAATCTTAAATCTCACTCAGCGTCCGACACGTATGCATTCAAGCTGTGGGACCCGCAAGAAGCCACTTAAACGGACGGGTTTGGGAGTCCAGTCGGTCGAAATTATAAACGATCTTCCTCCGCGGTCGTCTCCACCGGTCGGTCGCTCTCTTCTCTGCGGCATATGCGAGGGCAGATCAACGTGAAACAGAAAAAGGCGACAAGAAGTAGAAGAAGGGAGCCCTAAAGATTCCGTTTTTCCGATCTAGTCGATGATCCCTTGGAGCATTGGTGCAACGGAGAGTCCTTTCCGTTCTCTGTCGATCGAGGCGTTCTCCTCGATTGGGGCGTTGCGGTGGAGCTGACTGCTGGGATAGGGATCCGAAGACTTCGGGGTTGCTCGGATCGGTGGCCCTGGTCGGGCATTTGGCGTGTTTGGGGAGTTTCGCGTGTCGGGTTATGGGAGCAACGGGGTCGAAGCTCGAGAAAGCCCTCGGCGAGCAGTTCCCCGAAGGCGAGCGCTACTTTGGCCTTGAGAACTTTGGCAACACCTGCTACTGCAACAGCGTCTTGCAGGTTTCCCCTTCATTTCTTTCCTCTTCCAAAATGCTTCGCAACGTGAAATATCTCATCAAAATTCAATTTTTTAATGGGCTCACATCGTCTTTTGTCGTTTTCTGTTTGACGTAGGGGGATCCAGATGTGATCGCCTTTAGGCGTTAGTTCTTCTCTTTGCCTAATTCTTTCAGATTTGTTAAATTAATGATCGTGAAAAGAAAGTGAGATACCTTAATTTTTTTTCCCCCTTCGTCCTGAGAAATGTTAATGTTTTTCAGTTTGCCTTGTTATCTCAGGTACTACCGATTTTGATTGTTTTACCTTCGCATTTTTATGCCTTGTTTGGAACGGAAAAACAAACAAACAATAAAGGAACTCTAGAGCTGGAATTCTAGTTGTCAAATAGGGTGGTGATCTGTAACCCCAGCATAGGTGGCTGGGATTCTGTATGCCCCATTTTCTTTGCTATATCGCTTTGTTAAGGATATGCTCCTGCTGAACATGAGAAATTGATATCCAAGCAAGTTCGCTCTCTGCAGATTGAACAGATATTTCTTATTACGAGGACATATGAAATAAATATATCATCCACGAGATTCACGTCTTGAAAATCAGAACTTTGTATTTACTAGCAAGATTCTTATCTTTGCAAAATTTGACTCTTATTTATATGAAGGCCCTTGGTGGGTTAATTTTGCACTACTATCGGTTAAAATAAAACAATTTGAAACTACTCTTTTAAAGATATCAGTATTCCTTTGGGAGGAAATATAGTTCTTCAAGAATCGTGTTTGGAAATATGTCCGTCTATTAAACTGCACAAGAAAAGATAATATGGATAGAATACTATTGGCCAAACATGGTTCTTAATTAATTGAATTACAGAATATGATATTGAATCTTGTGACTTCCTAATCATTATATAATTGTTGGAGCAATAATCTTTTTCTTACTTTCACATATCGCTTCAAGATATCGTATTTGTGAAATCTCAACTTAAGAGATAAGCTTCTCATTGCAGATTTGGGAGTTAGTATACAAATAAAGCAAGTAAAATCTTAACTATTGTCTCTTTTGATTTTGTTTAGTTTTTCATTAAATGATCCTCAGCCATTTTAACTTTGATACTTTTTCAAGAATGTTTATTGCCAAATAAATCAAATACTGACTTTTGCATTGTAAGTTGGTTGCACTTGTTCTTCCTCATTCCGAACATAATATCATGGGATAAATCACTAAACTGTGCTTTTATTTCAGCCCTTTAAATTGGCATGTTATTTGTTTATTTTGTTATGGTAATTCCTTACAACTTATCCTTGAATGTTAAATCAGGCTTGAGCCTATTCCATCTAGAAAGGATTAAATAGTTTGGGATGGAATAATCTCAGCCTTAATTTAATATGGTCTTAGAGTTAGGCGCATACCTCTAAGTTATTATGGGCATGAACATTGCATCAAAGGTGTGATGCACGTTAGGGTGTGTGTTGAAGGTAGGATTTTTACACCCATTAGTTTTACGTGGATAAGTGGGTCAGTCCGTCATGTGTATATAGTAAATAGTGCTCTCTTCCCAAGGGAGTAGTCGGTTTAGAGAGAATAGGCTCTACTCTAATTTGACATCAAGTTATCAAGTTACAAACAAAAAGGCTCTAATATAATTCAACATCAACCCACAAGGGAAGTACCTAACTTATAGAGTTTAACATTCCCTAAGTGTCATATTAAGCTTGAATAATTTAGTGAATTTTAAGAAAGTGCAAACCAAGAAGTTTGCACTGGAACAGTAGCTAGAAGACAGTAGAATAATTAAGGTAACCAAGATTTGATTCCATCACTTGGGTTATTTGTTCCAATGTTAAAAAGTTAGTTGGATGACCATTTAAATCAAAAGCTTAATCTATAAGCTATTAGAAAGGACTAATATTGTAGATTGATGGCTTAACAAATTCTGATGATGGAAATTAAAGGCCGATCCACACAAGCAGCAATTACATAACATTTAAGCGGTATGATTTTCATCTGCTGAACGAGGAGAATCAATGAGTTTATGCCTAAAGAACATGTATGGACCTAATTATCTCAATGTTGTAGTAAAAACTAAACCAACCCTCCAAATAGATAGATGGGAGTATGGGGCCATGCACAAAAGATAAGAATTTGATAGAAATGTAAACTAAGCACTCCAGTTAAGAATTTGTAGTATGTTCCTGCTCTTGATCTAATCGACTGGATTGCCTTGTTGCTTTTAGGCTCTTTTTTTCTGTGTCCCTTTCCGGGAGCAATTGCTGGAGTATCATGAAAAGAATAAAAATAATGGTGATGCAGAGGAGAATCTTTTGACTTGTCTTGCTGACCTGTTTTCTCAGGTGTGTAATTTTTTGAAAATTATTCTCATTTATGCTAATTCTAAAGATATTTTAATTTGTTCATAGATCAAAAAAATGTTGTAGTAAAAAAAATTTTGAGGCCTAATACGGTTTCTAATTGTTAGCTAGACTAATAAACTATCATCTACTTTCTAATTTGATTTACATTTCCTAAAGCTGCAGAATTATTTGCTCTTAAATTTGTTATACAATACATGACTCTTATGGATACTAAAATTTCTTATAATTCAGTTTTATTATTGGATGTAACTGTCCAAAATCTTAGCAAAGGTCAATAAGTAATGCTTGCTAAATTCACAAGTCATAATAATTATTTTGGCAGTGGTGCAGTTCTTGAAAACATTCCATGATCTTGTTGAATGCCATGTTCATCCTTTTTGTATTTCTAGTAGGTATTCTTCACTTTCATGTTTTTCTATGATAAGTATCTTGATTCTTGTCTATTATCTTAAATCTGCCAGAATTCTGGATTTTGTTCCTTTTACTTCTCTTATGAAATTCATAGAAATTGCCAATTGCTTGTTCTGCACAGCAACATATGTTGTGTTAGTGTGAAAAAGAAGGTTAGCTTTGTTCTATGTGATTCTGTTCAGAGTATGTGATCAAGTATTTCAACATAGTTGTATCCTTCTGTACCCAACCAGTTGGACTTGCTATTTCTCTCTTGAAATCTGTATCACTTTGTCCAAATGATAGTGTTTTTTTGAAAAATTGTTAATGTTTATAACCAGGTAAATCATATAATCATGTCAAGTTGCATTCTACTCTGCAGATTAGTTCGCAAAAAAAGAAAACTGGTGTTGTCTCTCCTAAGCGTTTTGTGCAAAGAGTGAAAAAACAAAATGAGCTCTTCCGGAGTTATATGCACCAAGTAAATTGTCTTACTGTGTTAGTTTGGTGCTTCTGCTCCTCATTGTTTTTTTTTTTGAAAATAACTTTAATATATTGATACATTTACAGGATGCTCATGAGTTTTTGAATTTCCTGCTCAACGAGCTTGTTGATATTCTAGAAAAAGAAGCCAATACTCCAAAGCCCTCATCTGATGCTTCATTGTTACCTCAAAAACTTGCAAATGGCCATACAAATCTGCATGTCAATGGCGTTGAAAAAGAGCCCCTTGTTACTTGGGTTCACAAAAATTTTCAAGTAAGAACTTTTTGCAACTTGTTCCTTGTTGCTACCATTCTTTTTATTTTGTAAAAACGAACCAAAATGATGCTTAATTCTGATTTATAACAAATATCCTGGGTGGTCTGTGATCATTGTTTTACACAGGGTACTCTTACCAATGAAACAAAATGCTTGCTTTGTGAAACTGTTACTGCTAAAGATGAACCGTTTTTGGACCTAAGCCTCGACATTGAACAAAATAGTTCAATTACAAGTTGTCTCAAAAATTTCAGCTCAACTGAAACTCTCAATGCAGAGGATAAATTCTTCTGTGACAAATGCTGCAGGTAACTTTATATATTGGCGATGACTCTGTTTCCTTAATTTATTTCATTTCCTTTTCCTGGCATTTGTGTGTAGTTAGCTGGATTATTTTTTATAGACTCATTTCTAATGTCTAGTCATGCCTTCATACTGGCACAGACCTTTCAACTTAATGATTTGTGTATCATGATAATCGATAGAAGCATTGAAGAATGAAAAGCATATTTGTATCAAAACCCTTTCAGTTGATTATCTGAGATTTTTTAAAAGCTGATGATTTACTAACCTCATTATAACTATATTTTAAGGTTGACCTGAGCATTCTTGTTCTATAAAGTAAGTTGATCAAGTTTGAGGAATCGTCATTTTAAGTAACAACATTCTTACATTCCGTCTTAGCTAATGTCGACATTGTTATGTGGAATGTAGAATTCAGTAACTGTTTTGCTATTTACTTTGCATATCTCGTGTACTTTCCGGTCATCTTTTTTTTCGTATGTTGTCTGAATTATTAGTATCTTTTGTCATATTCGGGCAGCTTGCAAGAAGCCCAGAAGAGGATGAAGATCAAGAAGCCACCAAACATCCTCGTAATCCATCTCAAGCGCTTCAAATATATCGAGCAGCTGGGCCGCTACAAGAAGCTACTCTACCGCGTTGTCTTTCCCTTGGAGTTGAAACTGAACAACACTGTCGAAAATTCAGATACCGAGTACGCACTCTTTGCCGTTGTGGTTCATGTGGGAATCGGCCCCAACCATGGACACTATGTCAGTCTCGTTAAGAGCCACAACCATTGGCTCTACTTTGATGACGAAAATGTCGAGATCATCGACGAATCGGCCGTCCAAACCTACTTCGGATCAGCACAGGAGTACACAGGCAACACTGATCATGGGTACATTCTGTTCTACGAGAGCCTTGATAGCAAAAGATAGAAAGATTCTTTGCCGTGTCTCAAAATTTTTAGGCACTTTTTCTGATTTTTCCCTCACCGTCACATGACCTGACCTTTCTCGGATCGATCGTTTTTCACATTCCTAATTCAGATTCTCGACACGAAGCTTTTCCGGGGATGCCATTGTTATAGAACAAACAAATACAATGTGATGTATAGTTTGATGGTGGAATCCATCTTGTTCAGTATTAATAATTTGCATGAGAAAAGGTATCTTAAGAGTAAAGATACTTTGTGTGGCAGAATGTCTAATATTGCTAAAATACAGAGTTTCGTCTTCCTTTAACAAGTTTTGTATTAAGTTGCCATTTCATATTTGAGTGAGCAATGAAGGGTTCATCACCCTCATATAGTCGGTCTTTATCGAGTGAGATAATTGACCGATGTCGCGACTTTTGTTTGCGTTCCCTTAGCTACTAAACTCGTCAAGTGACTCTCACCAACACTTTAATCTCTCAAGGGTTAGTCCTAAAGTCTGTTTAGGCAAATCAGGTGAAGTTCGGGCATATGATTTATGTTGGGACTTTCAAGTCGTAAAAATCGTTTTTTGTGTTGCGGAAATTCCGAAGTCCCATGTCACCGGATCCGTGTGAAGATAAAAATTTCGTGTACATGTTTTCTAACTTAGATCTACTCTAGATCTACATAGTAGAGATTTATACCTTTAATACGAAGTCTTTCGCTTATCCCGCTCATCCAAGAAGATGCCGGATCTCAAGGGTGTCAAGTGAACACCCCTCTATGTGTATCCACACGAACAATTAGGTGGAGAAAAACCTCTTAAGTGTGCTAGCACTCAAGGAGGGTTCGGCCAAGGTGGAGAAGAGGGAGAACAAGAAGAGAGAAGGAAGAAGATGAAAATCAATTGCCTTGAATTAGCACACAAATGCATTAATTTCACCTTTTAAGTGGCCGACCACTTCATGGTGGTTTGTAACCTCCATAGGATACCAAGGGTCACAACTCTTGGTCTCCCTCATGAGGTGACATAACATGAAGTAGTCTTGATGATGTGGCACATCATTATTGGCCGGCCCTCATGCCAAGTCATATAATGAAGGCATATGGTCAAGTCAAGGTCAAGTCAAACTTAACTCTTAATCTTCCTTCTCAAGTCAAGTCAAACTTGACCTCTTACCTCCCATGGTTGATTAAATACAACCATTTGATTCAAGTCAACTTAATTGAATGAATCTATATCCATTGAATTAAATTGATTCAATGAGTTATAATCTAAATTAGACTCATTCAACACATGAATCAAATTGAGTTCAACTCAATTAGTCTAATTTGGATTACTCTTAATCCAACTTAGTTCATCACATGAACCTAATCCTCTTGGTTCATCAAATGAATCTAATCTCCATCTAATTGCCCTTTGTGTGTGACCCTATAGGTTCTTGTAACGTTGGCAATGCTCCTAAACCCATTTAGAAGCATAAGTAATGAGCGGTATCTAGCAACACATCATTATTACCCAAGTTACAAGAATGTTGAGATCCAACATTACCTTGTGACTACTAATTGTGACTCTTTACAATATATGACAATGTCCTTCTATCATTGATATCTAGATTGATCAATTTGAGGCATAGACGGTGTCATCCTCTGATCAATCTAAATCTTGAACTCCAAGTAGACTTACTATAATCAAATGAGCTCAATATCTCATATTGACTCATTTGGGCATGGCCATGCACTTAGTGGTCTCACTCTATCAAGAATAATGATGTCACTCCCATTATATAGGAGGGATAGATCCCACTACATCACTCACATCCCTCTGCATAATTTTTTACATACCCAGTAATCGTCTTTATAGTCCACCCAGTTACGGGTGACGTTTGACGAAGCCAAAGTATGTAACTCCTTATGTAGGGAACCATGGTGACTTCAGGTCCAAGGACTGATAGTCATACTAATAATCACATGAGAAAGTATATAACACTCATATAACGATCCATGATACTTTCTCATGGCGGGTCATTCAGTATACATTCTCCAATGCATACCTATGTGTCAACTTGATATCTCTATATCCATGACTTGTGAAATCAAGTCATTGAGTTAACCTACATGCTAGTCTCATCGCATTAACATTGTCCCTGAATGTTAATACTTGACTAGAAATGATTAAGAGTAGTGTTCTCTATATCATCTCACTATCGATTCAACCAATCGATTGATATAGATAAGAACCTTCTACTCAAGGACGCTATTATACTTAGTTATTTGGCACCAATACAAGTAAGTATAATAACTATAAAGAAATGCCTTTATTTATATACAAGAATATGGTACGACGAGTCCATACAACAATCATCATATGATTGGCTCTAGGGCTCTAACTAACAATCTCCCACTAGCACTAGTGTCAATCAGTGTAGGGTCTAATACCCAATGACCTAGTGTGACCATCATGGTTTCTCTGTGCCAAAGCCTTGGTCAAGGGATCAGTTATGTTAGCCTCTATGGGTACTCTGCAAATCTTCACATCTCCTCTATCGATCATCTCTCGAATGAGATGGAAGCGTCGTAGTATGTGTTTGGTCCGCTGGTGTGAGCGAGGCTCCTTAGCCTGTGCAATTGCTCCATTATTGTCACAATAGAGCTCTATCGGATCGGCTATGCTAGGAACCACCCCAAGCTCAGTAATGAACTTGCGGATCCAAACTGCCTCCTTTGTTGCTTCTGATGCAGCAATATACTCGGCCTCTGTTGTAGAATCAGTAACTGTGTCTTGCTTCGAACTCTTCCAGCTCACGCACCACCATTCAAGCAAAACACGAACCAGACTGCGATTTATAATCATCCTGGTCAGTTTGGAAGCTGGCATCACTGTAACCCTTTACATTAGTCCTTCTCAAGTACTTAAGAATATTCTTGACCGCTATCTAGTAACTTTCACCTGGATCTGACTAGTATCTGCTCGTCATACTCAAAGCATACGAGACATCAGGACGAGTACATAGCATGGCGTACATGATAGATCCTATGGTTGAAGCATAAGAGATCTGATCCATGCGGTCTCTCTCCTCTCTAGAAGAGGGGCCTTGAGTTTTCGAAAGACTCACACCATGTGACATTGGCAGAAATCCCTTCTTGGAGTTCTGCATGGCAAACCGTAGTAATACCTTGTCAATGTATGTACTCTGACTTAAGCCAAGTAATCTCTTAGATCTATCTCTATAGATCTGTATGCCTAGAATGCGGGATGCTTCACCTAAGTCCTTCAATGAAAAACAAGTCCCTAGCCAAGTCATGACAGACTGCAACAAAGGGATGTCTTTCCCAATGAGTAGTATGTCATCCACATACAATATAAGAAAGATAACTGTGCTCCCAACAACCTTCTTGTAGACACAAGGTTCATCTTCATTCTTGATGAAACCAAACTGTTTGATTGCATCATCGAATTGAAGATTCCAGCTTCGAGAAGCTTGCTTTAGTCCATAAATGGACCTATATAGCTTGCATACTCTGCCAGTATGTTGTGGATCTACAAAACCCTCAGGTTGTGTCATGTACACATCCTCGAGCAGGTTTCCATTCAGAAAGGGGTTTTTATCATCCATCTGCTAGATCTCATAATCGTGGTATGCTGCAATAGCAAGTATGATCCGAATGGATTTAAACATCGCTACTGGAGAAAAGGTTTTATCATAGTCAATACCATGAATTTGCTTGAAACCTTTAGCTACCAAGCGACCCTTATAAATAAGTCCATCCATGTCAGTCTTTCTCTTAAAGACCCACATACACCCAATGGGTTTGACCCCTTCAGGTGGATCAACCAAAGTCCATACTTGGTTAGTGTACATGGATTCCATCTCGGATCTCATGGCCTCTAGCCAATTCTCGGAATCTGTTCTCATCACAGCTTCCTGATAGGAGGTAGGCTCATCCTCAATGAGCACAACGTCATCATGGTCAGACAAGAGAAATGAGTATCTCTCAGGTTGACGACGTACCCTATCAGATCTGTGAAGAGGTAGGTCTACTTGAACTGGTTGTAGTTCCTCAACTCCTTGTGGAATAACATCATCCACAACACTTTGTGGTTCCAGTTCAACTTCCATCGAGGTTTCAGTGCTATGGTCCACATCTTAAACTTCTTCAAGATCGAATGTACTCCCACTAGTTTTTCTAGAAACAAAATCCCTTTCTAGAAATACCCCAATCTTAGCCACAACTATCTTGTGTTGACTGGGAATGTAGAAGTAATCTCCCTTCGTTTCTTTGGGATATCCAATATAATAGCACTTATCAGATTTGGGTCCTAATTTGTCCGAGTCTTGACGTCGAACGTAAGCCTCACAACCCCAAATCCTCATAAAAGACACCTGGGTATCTCTCCCAGCCCATATCCTATATGGTGTCTTTATTACAGCCTTAGATGGAGCTCGGTTGAGAATTAAGGCTGCCGTGTCTAGAGCATAACCCCAAAGATACATGGGAAGATCTGTGTGACTCATCATAGACCGTACCATATCTAATAAGGTATGATTCCTCCTTTCGGATACACAATTTCACTGTGGTGTTCCAGGAGGAGTGAGTTGAGATAGAATCCCACACTCAGCTAGATAGTCACGAAACTCATGGCTAAGGTATTCACCACCTCGATCTGATCGAATTATCTTAATACTCTTGCCAAGCTGGTTTTGTACTTCATTCTTGAATTCCTTGAACTTTTCAAAGGATTCTTACTTATGTGTCATTAAATACACATAACCATATCTACTTAAATCATCAGTAAATGTAATAAAGTACCTATAACCACCCTTAACAGCGACATTGAAAGGTCCATATACATCACTATGTATAAGTCCTAACAAGTCAGTCGCTCTCTCGCTGTGTCCACTAATGGGAGTCTTGGTCATCTTGCCCAGTAGGCATGACTCGCATGTCTCATAAGATTCAAAATCAAATGAGTCCAGCAAACCATCTTTATGGAGCTGGGATAAGCGTTTGTCATTTATATGACCTAAGCGACAGTGTCAGATATAGGTTTGGTTCATGTCATTTGACTTGAACCTCTTGATACTTATGTTATAGATAGGGTTTTCAAGGTCTAGAATATAGAGTTCATTCATCAGAGGTGCACTACAATAGAACATATCATTTAAATAAACTGAACAACATTTGTTCTTTATTATAAATGAAAAGTCTTTCTTGTCTAAACAAGAAACTGATATAATGTTCTTAATCAAAGCATGCACATAACAACAATTATCCAATTCTAGTACAAGCCCAGAGGGCAGAGATAGACACTACAACAAAAACTGCAAACGACAACACCCCTACGACAACGGTTTTAAGAGAAAGCGTTGCGTATTTGCTCAAAGACAACGGTTTTTGCCAAAACCGTTGTCTTTGAACTCCCCATTAAATATAAAAGACAACGGTTTTGGCAAAACTGTTGTCATTGAGGAATATTTTTTTAAAACGACAATACTTTTTACAACGGTTTTATAAACCGTTGTCTTTATTCGCGTTTTTAGCGGCTACGACAACAGTTTTGAAAAAAATCGTTGTAATTTAATTTGGTCATTTTCCCCCCTCGTTGTTTTCCTTTCCCTCGCTGTTTTCTTTTCGGCGCCATGTTTTCCTTCCCGCTCCCAACCCTAAGGCAATTTTCTTTCCCTCTCCTCATCCAATCTCTTCACGCCTCCCCTATATCTTCCTCCACGACGGTGTGTTCCTCTCGTTCCCTGGTATGCGGGTTTCTGAGTTCGACGAGGCCCTTTGACCTTCCATTGCTGCTTCTTTCGCTCGTGAAACCTTTTGATCGGACGAGGTGTATTTCTTCGGTAAAGGTTGCACTCCTAGTCCGTCGATTCATAACCTAGGTCTTGTCTTCTTTGGATTTGTGCTAGAGCCATAGTCAAGGTAGATTCATAACCTAGGTCTTGTCTTCGTTCATAAATGTTGTCTCAAAATTAAAACCTACTTTTGATTCCACTAAGCTTGTATCTGCAAGCTCAACATTCTCTTTTCTTCTTATTTTTAGCCTTTTGATTTGTTTCATCATGCCATTTGCCTGCTCATATGTCAAAGTTTGTGGTGTTTGATCTCTGAAGGTGTTGGTTTTAAGCATCGATTTCTGTTTGTTATTCACTTTTATTGGTCGAAATAGTGTGTTTGGATAGGTTTTTTAGGTCTTGCACGGCTTGCCACTTGATGGACGGAGATGGAATTTGGGGGAACAGATAATTGGTAGAAGGGAAATGAAGAAAGTCCTTCCTTTTTGTTTTGATTACTGATTGAAGTTTATAGTTGTTTCGCACATTGCCCGTTTGATTGTTCTTCCCATTTCCATGAGCTTCTTGGCTTTTTATTCTGTTCCATGTGAACGGAGTTGGTTTCTTGTGGTAATTGCTCAATGCACTTTTAATTTTGTTTCCTTTGACTCTTTAGACATATGTTGACACTTTTGTACGTTCATGCTCATTTTTAGGTTTTTTTTCTTATCTACTGCAAGTTTATGTTTTTTACATCCTTTACAACTGCATATTGAATTATAGCTTGTTCTCTTATTGAATTTCATAATCTGAAGTTCATTATTTTTTCCTCATTATTTTAATAATTAATTAATGTCATCTTTATTATTTATGCTCATTTAATTTTCTGTCGGAATATTTTTTTTTTTAAAAAATAGATTAGATCAAGACACATGTATTTTTTAACATAAACACAAACATTAGATTAGATCAAGAGTTGAGATAATAACATGACCAAATAAGTTGAGATGCATTGTAACAACTAGGGTGAGGGTTTGTTAGCCAATAATCTTTCCAATTGATCCTCTTGTATATATGTACACCCAAGATTTGTTAATATCACCATTTATTTATTAATTAGTTCTCACAAAATCACACAACACATTTCTGTTCGGTTGGTTTATGTCGTGTATTACTCTATTACCTTGAATGTTTTATTATAGTATTTGGTACTTGAGATTGTGTTTTGAGCTTGTTGTATGATGTATAGTTTTTTAAAGGTAGGTTTTGACGCGTTTCGGGCTGATAGTTATAAAAAATGGACAAAGATTGGATGTCAAAGAATAGGTTATCACATGAATATGAGGTTGGGGTAGAGTCTTTCTTGCAATTTGCATTATGAAATGCTACTGGTCCGAATGAAATACCTTGCCCATGTTCAAGATGTGGTAATCTGCAGAAGAGAAATGTTGACATTATAAGGGCACATTTGTGTTGTAATGATATAGATTTAACATACCATAAATGGATTTGGCATGGTGAAAAGACTGAATACAATAACTCAATGAAAGATGAACATAAATCTTTTGGCGAGGAACCTATTGATATGGTACATGCTGCATTTGATAGTTATGCAGAGAATCCAAACCAATTTCATAAGCTAATTGAAGATGCTGATAAACCTTTATATCCGGGGTGTGCCAAATTTACAAAGTTATCTGCACTTGTGAAATTGTATAACTTGAAGGCAAAATATAGTTGGAGTGACAAAAGTTTCACAGATTTACTAAGTTTGTTTGGAGAAATGCTTCCTGATGATAATGAATTGCCTTCATCATTGTATGATGCAAAGAAAAGCTTATGTGCATTAGGGATGCATTATGTGAAAATTCATGATTGCCCTAATGATTGTATCTTATACCAGAAGGAGCATGAGAATTTGACTAATTGTCCTGTATGTGGGATGTCTAGGTGGAAGTTAGGTAAAAAAGGTACGATAAATGGAGTTCCTGCAAAGGTCCTTTGGTACTTCCCGCCTATTCCAAGATTTCAAAGATTATTTTGGAACAAGGAGATATGTAAGGATTTAACTTGGCATGCTGATAAAAGAGTACTTGACGGTTACTTGCGTCATCCGGTTGATGCGCCTGCTTGGAAAGTAGTGGATCACAAGTGGCCAGACTTTGCTGCTGAACCTAGAAATCTTAGATTGACCTTATCAGCAGACGGGATCAATCCCCATAGTTTGATGATTTCTGCATATAGTTGTTGGCCAGTTATGATGATCACTTACAACCTTCCTCTATGGTTGTGTATGAAGAGAAAATTTATGATGCTGACTTTGTTGATTTCAGGTCCCAAACAACCGGGAAATGATATTGACATTTACTTAGCACCTTTGATCGATGACTTAAAAAGATTATGGGATATAGGTGTTGATGCATATGATGGATGTTGAGAAGAGAATTTCTTACTTAGGGTTGTCTTACTATGGGTAATCAATGATTTTCCTGCATATGGGAACATGTCAGGTTGTGTTGTGAAAGGATATTGTGCATGTCCTATTTGTGGTGAAGAAACATATTCGACAAGGTTGAAGCATAGTAGAAAAATGAGTTATACAGGCCATAGAAGATATCTTCCTACAAATCATCCTTATCGAAGGAAAAAAAAAAGCATTCAATGGGAACCCAGAGCTTAACTCCGCACCGAAACCATTAACTGGGCATGAAATTTTGGATCGAGTTGAAAGAATTAATTATCGTTCGGGAAAAGCAAATGGGAAGTTTCAGTTAAAGCAAGGTGAAACTGTATCATGCTGGAAAAAGAAATCTATATTCTTTGAACTTGATTATTGGAAACATCTACATGTTCGGCATGTTCTTGATGTAATGCATATTGAAAAAATGTATGTGAAAGTCTGATCGGTACTTTGCTTGACATTCCTGGAAAATCAAAGGATGGAGTAGCTGCAAGACTAGACCTTGTGGAGATGAATTTGAGGATTGATTTGACACCAAAGATGGGGGAGAAGAGAACCTTTTTGCCAGCGGCTTGTTATACACTAAGTAAGGATGAGAAAAAGAAAACTTTGCAAATCTTTGTTTGGAATAAAGGTCCCCACAGGATATTCATCCAATGTTAAAAATCTAGTGTCGATGAAAGACTTGAAACTTATTGGCCTTAAGTCACATGACTATCACACTTTGATGCAACAATTACTTTCAGTCGCCATCCGTGATGTCTTGCCTAAACATGTTAGAGATACTATCACTCGATTTTGTGGCTTCTTCAACGTGCTATGTAATAAAGTGATAGATGTCTCGAAGTTGAATGATTTGCAAAGAGAGATTGTGACAGTGTTGTGTTTGCTTGAAAAATATTTTCCCCCATCTTTTTTTGATATAATGATTCATTTAACCATTCATCTTGTACGGGAGGTCAAATTGTGTGGACCGGTTTGGTATAGGAAAATGTACCCATTTGAAAGATTCATGAAGATCTTGAAAGGGTATGTGCGAAATCACAATCGTCCTGAAGGGTGTATAGCCGAATGTTATATTGCTGAAGAGGCTATGGAATTTTGCTCGGATTACATGTCTAGTGTGCATACAATTGGGATCCCATCAAGGTATCAGCTGTTGTTGGGACCGAAAAGTAGCTAGAGGGGGGGGGGGGTGAATAGCTCGTCGTTGGCTCGTTGCTCGGCGTTGCTTGTTTCTTCAAAGATGCGCAGCGGAAAATACAGAAACAAACCACACAACGCTAACAAGGTTGGTTTACTTGGTATCCACCTCACAAGAGGTGACTAGTCCAAGGATTCACACCTACACACACATCCTCCACTAATAAAACTCTCCTTTATGGTAACTACCAAGGGCGGAGAAGCCCTACAAGACTCAATACAAGAAGAAAGGGAAAGGTAATGAAATACAAGCTTACAATGAGAGCAAAAACCCTAACCCTAGTTTCTTCTTCTTGCTTTGATCTGCCTCTTGACTTGGAAGAACCTCCAAGAGCCTTCAAGAACTGGTGATCTCGAGCTTGAGAAGAGCTGTGGAGAAGCTGGTGAAGATCTGAAATGAATGGGTGAAGAGATGCCGCAGCCATCGCACGCCTGCAGCTCAAATATGACGCAACGGTCAGATCCCGATCGATTCGAAAACTCCCAATCGATCGGGGAGGCTTTGGATCGATCCACGGATCGATCCAGAGTGCCTCTGTGCTCTGGAGAAAACGCCTGGATCGATCCACGGATCGATCCAGCGCTTATCGCGCGAACCAGCAGCGTCCCAATCGATCGGCTGATCGATTGGGACCTCTGGATCGATCCACTGATCGATCCAGAGGCTCTCTGTTCGCTGGGAAAGGCCTAGATCGATCCACTGATCGATCCAGCTCTTGGTTTTTGCCCAAAACCAAGTCCCAAACCTCTCAAACCAACATTCGGTCAACCTTGACCTGTTGGTATATCATGCATAGCATCTGGTCACTCCCTTGACCTGCCAAGACTCCCCACCAAGTATCCGGTCAATCCCTTTGACCCACTTGGACTTTTCTCTTTGTGCCAAGTATCTGGTCACTCCCTTGACCTACTTGGACTTCCACCAGATGTCTGGTCAGTCTTGACCCATCTGGATTTCCCCGTGCCTGGCTTCACTCACCAGGTCTTTCACCTAGCTTCACTCACTAGGATTTTCACCTGGCTTCACTCACCAGGACTTCCTTCTGCCTGGCTTCACTCACCAGGACTTCCAATCTGCCTAGCTTCACTCACTAGGACTTCTCTTCTGCCTGGCTTCACTCACCAGGACTTTCACCTGGCTTCACTCACCAAGATTTTCCTCCTGCCTAGCTTCACTCACTAGGACTTCCCAATTGTCTAGCTTCCCTCACTAGGTCTTTCACCTGGCTTCACTTACCAGGATTTTCCTCCTGCATAACATCCCAGTTAGGACTTCCCAGTCAAGTATCCGGTCATCCTTGACCTACTTGACTCTTCTTCAATCAACCTTGCATTGTCAAACATCGAAACCCAAACCAAGACTCAAGCTTGGTCAACCAGGTCAACCTTGACCCGAGGGATGTTGCACCAACAATCTCCCCCTTTTTGATGTTTGACAATACCAACACTATCACTTACAATATCACATGTAAGTTACGCTAATCCCATAGCCTAAACCTTCTTCATGCCACTAGGTAATGAATACATAAGTTAAACCCTTCATTCTCCCCCTAAGAGGGCAAACTCCCTCTAAGTGATAAAAGCCTAACTTACTCCCTTTCATTCTCCCCCTATTGGCACACATCAAACCATGCCCCATTTTTGGGCACACATCAACAAATTCACTTGTTGAAAACTCTCCCCTGAAGAGTTGCTCATCGTTGTTCACAACTTCACTTGTTGTGATCAGCACGATAATGAAGGTCCCATACCCTTCATTAACCTTAACCCTACATTCTCCCCCAATGTAGGCAAATGCCCATCCTTGAGCATTATCCACTTGAAACCACTTGAACAATGAGGATATCCACTCCCCATTAAAGTTCAAATGCTCAACCTTGAGCATGTTCTTAACGGAAGGTTAACCACCTTCCAAGGTTCATGAAAAATAATTTTTATGTCTTTAAAGAGTCCCTCCCCATAAAAACATGGTGGTAACTTCTGTCATTGCACCAACAATGACTTGGAATCCCCAAAACTTTAGGAAACCCAATTTTAGAAGTTTTGAGGTTCAAATATTCAAAATTTGAAACAAACCTCAACCTAAACTTCAACTTAGCCTTCCTTAACCAATCCATCCTTGTTTTCCACACGAAAACACCCTTTTTATGTATACAAATGTATTTTCAGGGGTTTGGAATGGTTACCTAGACTAAAATAGGTTCAAAATGCTGAAAATAAGCTTTCCCAGCCAAAATCAGCATCTTCAATCGATTGGAGTTGGGTTCCAATCGATTGAACCCTGCTGAATCGATCCACTTATCGATTCAGTCTTCTTGGATCGATCGGCTGATCGATCCAGCGAGCTTCTGCTCGCGAGAAATGCCTTCTCAATCGATCGGATGATCGATTGAGGCACTTCAATCGATCCACTGATCGATTGGAGGCCTGAAATTGCTGAAATTCAATTTCAGCCAATTTCAGAAACCCTTAGAAAATTCTACAAAATTTCAAAAATCGTATAAATTTGTGTAGACATTATTTAGGGTATAATTTTTCATGGAAAAATAGTTTTCTATGAAAATACATCATATTTTCAAAGATTGACACAAACTTGAGAACTTGCAGAAACTTTAGTGTTTTCTTCAAGTTTGTGTTTAACTATTCAATGGTGATTACCATCAAAAGATAGCCTTCACCAAGGTTTTCCAAAATTATTTTAAAAACATTTTCAAAACCAATATCCCACAATGTTCCTTGGGCTTAATGCACATGACTTGTACATTAGCTTTCCCAATGATGGGAGAACACATAACTATGTGTTTTGATGAACTTAAAACTCAAAGAAATGCACTAAATCAACATGTTGAGTTTTGTTCATCATCCTAACATCTCACTTGTATCTATTGTGGACAAAACACATACAAGTCATCTTATAGGTCTTTGTGAGATGTAAAATTTGGTTTTGCCCTATTCTAGGGATCATGCATATATATCTAGGCATTTTAGAGATATTAGACATTCACCCAGGATGTCACTTGTTAATAAGTGTTGTTAAATGTCATTTGTCCTTAATTACAAGGAATTAAACTTAATGCATGATTATGTTATGGCATACATCAAAAGGAAATAATTTTCAGAAGAAAATATCCTATAACTACATGATGTATGAATGTCATGACATGGTATTTTTGGATTTTTCATAATAAAACATGAATGCAAAAATAGACATGATGTCATGGCATATGATGGGCAAACAATCATGGCAAGGTTTAGCATAAATAAAATATACCTAGATTTTCTTTTTAAGTATCCTTAACCACTTAGCTAACTCAAAATATACCACTTGTTTTAACTTAAAACGTTAAACCTAGATTGCCTTAAATGCTTCAAAGAAATGCCAAAACCTAAATTGACATTTCTATTTCTCTTGATTTGTTTATGCCACTTAAAAATTAAGCATATCCTCAAATGTTTGCATATTCCATTTTTCCTCAAGAGTAATCACATAAATCAAGGTCCAGATTGCCTTAAATTTCTAAGAGAATACCAAAATCCCAACTTGGTATTTCTCTAGGTTTTCCCAATTTATGCCATTTTAAGATAAAATCAATTTTTCCACCATTAGGCACATTTTACTCTTTCAAGGAGTAAATGATAATTCCATTTCATTTTCAAAAGTTAACAAAAACCTTGAAAATGCTCCTTGAGTGTCAATTTCCTCTAAGTTGGGTTAACTACCATTCTAATTGGAGTTGACACTCTCTAACCCATCTATGGGGTAGAGAAGATGCTCCTAGGAACCCAACACCTATTTGTGCTCCTTGGATCCTTTAGGTACTCACTAGGGATAACTTCCCTAGATACCTTCCTAGTGACCTTGTTGGGTTTCTTAGAAACCTTGGTCACATTTTCTAGGTCAATTCTAGGGATAGCCTCCCTTGTGACCTTGTTAGTGACTTTCTTAGACTTCTTAGAAGTCTTAGTCACTTTGGTTGCAAAGATACTTCTAGGGATATCTTCTCTTGTATCCTTGACTTGACCTCTAGACTTAGGGTTTGTTCCATAACTATATGGAACCCTATGATAACTAGGCACATCATTTTTTGCTTTGGTTTTGTATCCCAAACCTTTATGGCCATTTGATGACTTTTGTACCCCTAAACCTAGGTTATGCTCATTTTGCCCTAATAGGATATTTTCCAATCTTTTTAGGGTCTTTTCTAATTTATCAAGTCTTGACCTCAAGACTTGATTTTCCCTCACTAGGTCCTTAGTATTTGATTTTTCATTTGATCCATGAGCATTTTTATTCTTGGGCTTGTATCTATTATCCTTAGTGTTCTTGCCCAAATGTCTATCTACCTTCCTAACCTTAGGTTGGGTAGTCTTGGCATGTAGGGCCACATGCTTTTCCTTAATGCCCTCATGCTTTCTATTCTTATGGTAAATTGCATTAAAATGATAAAACTTAGAACTATCATGCTTTTTACCATAACATAAAGGGGTAGGCTCAATAAATGTTACCTTCTTCTTTACCTTGGAGGCTCCCCCTTGACTAGTGCCTCCTTGAGCCTTGACCATCTTCTTCCCCTTGGGGCATTGACTTCGGTAATGCCCTTTTTGTTGACACAAGAAGCACACAATGTGCTCCTTGCTCTTCTTTGTCCCAGGGGTGGTCTCCTTGGGCTTCTCCTTGCCCTTTTGTGTCACTTAACCCTTCTTCTTGGCCAAGTTGGGACACTTGCTCTTGTAGTGCTCACTTTCCCTACACTCAAAACATATTATATGATTTTTATTTTTAATTGAAGCATTTATACCTTCTTGTGTAGGGATGGCATTTGCTCCTTCATTTGATATTTCTTGAATTTTGGAGGTGGCACCATCTTCTTCTTCTTCACTTGACCCGGATGTGGAGGCCTCTTCTTGCTCCGGGTTCATTGATCTACACTCCCCCTCAATCCTAGAGGTGGAGGCTTCATCATCTTGTACATAGAATAAGGAGTATGCTCCCTCCTTGTTCTCTTCATTGCACTCCCTTGAAGATGAAGCTTCTTCTTGGACTTCTTCTTCGGAGGTTGAGCATCTCTCAACCTAGGAGTCCTCCTCTTGGTCTTGCTCCAAAGAGTCACCCTCTCTGGATTCTTCTTGCTCTTGTACAGTGGAGGGGATCTCTTCATGAAGCTTGGCCAATTTACTCCACAATTCCTTTGCATCTTCAAATTCTCCAATTTTGCAAAGGATGGTGCTTGGCAATAAATTGACCAAAAGCTTGGTCACTTTGTCATTGGCCTCGCACCTTTGGACTTGCTCTTGACTCCACTTGCTCCTCTTGAGAACTTTGCCCTTTGAGTTTGTTGGAGTCTTGAAGCCTTCCATAAGAGCAAACCATTGCTCTATCTCCATCATAAGAAAATTTTCGATTCTTGATTTCCAAGAATCGAAGCTCGTGGAAGTGTATGGTGGAGCCACCCTCGTGTCGAATCCGAGTCCATCTCGGAATTCCATTGTAGAAGTTGAGCTTTTGAATTTCTTTGACTTTGACAATGTTGCTTCAACTTCTTCACCCTCTAACTCTTCTTGTTATGCTTGACCCTTCCGGCGATGATTCCGGTGAAGAGCGGCCTCGCTCTGATACCACTTGTTGGGACCGAAAAGTAGCTAGAGGGGGGGGGGGGTGAATAGCTCGTCGTTGGCTCGTTGCTCGGCGTTGCTTGTTTCTTCAAAGATGCGCAGCGGAAAATACAGAAACAAACCACACAACGCTAACAAGGTTGGTTTACTTGGTATCCACCTCACAAGAGGTGACTAGTCCAAGGATCCACACCTACACACACACCCTCCACTAATAAAACTCTCCTTTATGGTAAGTACCAAGGGCGGAGAAGCCCTACAAGACTCAATACAAGAAGAAAGGGAAAGGTAATGAAATACAAGCTTACAAGCTTACAATGAGAGCAAAAACCCTAACCATAGTTTCTTCTTCTTGCTTTGATCCGCCTCTTGACTTGGAAGAACCTCCAAGAGCCTTCAAGAACTGGTGATCTCGAGCTTGAGAAGAGCTGTGGAGAAGCTGGTGAAGATCTGAAATGAATCGGTGAAGAGATGCCGCAGCCATCGCACGCCTGCAGCTCAAATACGACGCAACGGTCGGATCCCGATCGATTTGAAAACTCCCAATCGATTGGGGAGGCTTTGGATCGATCCACGGATCGATCTAGAGTGCCTCTGTGCTCTGGAGAAAATGCCTGGATCGATCCACGGATCGATCCACTGATCGATCCAGAGGCTCTCTGTTCGCTGGGAAATGCCTGGATCGATCCACTGATCGATCAAGCTCTTGGTTTTTGCCCAAAACCAAGTCCCAAACCTCTCAAACCAACATTCGGTCAACCTTGACCTGTTGGTATATCATGTCTAGCATCTGGTCACTCCCTTGACCTGCCAAGACTCCCCACCAAGTATCTGGTCAATCCCTTTGACCCACTTGGACTTTTCTCTTTGTGCCAAGTATCTGGTCACTCCCTTGACCTACTTGGACTTCCACCAGATGTTTGGTCAGTCTTGACCCATCTGGATTTCCCCGTGCCTGGCTTCACTCACCAGGTCTTTCACCTAGCTTCACTCACTAGGATTTTCACCTGGCTTCACTCACCAGGACTTCCTTCTGCCTGGCTTCACTCACCAGGACTTCCAATCTGCCTAGCTTCACTCACTAGGACTTCTCTTCTGCCTGGCTTCACTCACCAGGACTTTCACCTGGCTTCACTCACCAGGATTTTCCTCCTGCCTAGCTTCACTCACTAGGACTTCCCAATTGCCTAGCTTCCCTCACTAGGTCTTTCACCTGGCTTCACTTACCAGGATTTTCCTCCTGCCTAACATCCCAGTTAGGACTTCCCAGTCAAGTATCCGGTCATCCTTGACCTACTTGACTCTTCTTCAATCAACCTTGTATTGTCAAACATCGAAACCCAAACCAAGACTCAAGCTTGGTCAACCAGGTCAACCTTGACCTGATGGATGTTGCACCAACATCAGCAAGTACAACTTACTAGGCCTCTATCTAGCTCAATATTACACTCAACTTGTCATGATGAGTTGCATCAAGCACATCGTTATGTCTTGGAAAATGATGTTGACGTTGATCCTTATATCGAGTAATTCTTTTACTTATTTATATTTATTGCACTGTTCTTACGTTCTACTAATTAACTTATTAGTATTCCATTAGTTAACTTATCCCTAATCTGTTCATTAGGGAGCACATGGAATTTTTGAACTCAAGCTTTCCTCATAAAGCCAAATCCAAAAAGTGGCTACAAGATGAGCATAACCGGACATTTATTGGGTGGTTATGTGATCGTGTGAGAGCAGTTGGCAATTCCAGCTCTCAAATATCAGAAAGATTGAAGTGGATAGCGCGTGGACCTAGCAATCAAGTGTTGAAGTACTCTAGTTATTTGATTGATGGAGTTACGTATCATACAAAAGAGCGCGATGATACACGAGCTGTTCAAAACTCCGGAGTAAGCTTAGTTGCACAGACAATGCAAGTTGCTAGTGCGAAGGACAAAAATCCAATTGTGTCGGACATGACTTTCTATGGAGTTATTCAAGAAATTTGGGAACTCGATTATCACAATTTTCAAGTTCCGATGTTTAAATGTAATTGGGTTGAGAATAATACTGGTATTAAAGTTGATGACCTTGGTTTCACGTTGGTAAACCTCAACAGAATTGGATTTAAATCTGACTCTTTTATCTTAGGGAGTCAAGCAAAGCAGATATTCTACATTGAAGATCCTCAAGATCCTGCATGGCATGTTGTACTTGCCACTCCTACTAGGGATCACATGGAATACATAAATGGTGATGAGTTGGAAAATGCTACAATCCACTATCCAAGTTTCACAGGAGGGTTTATATCAATGGAATCAATGGACGTTGACGCCATAGATGAAAATGAACCATCATGCGTTCGTGAAGACTGTGATGGGACATGGATTGACAATAATTAAGTGTAATCTATTGTTTAACCTGTGTGTAAATTTTATTTGTTGATCTATTTTTTTAACATATTTATTCTTATTGTAATATAACTATCATTTGTCTTCATTCTCGCTTTATTTTCTCTATAATTTAAATGCCTAACAGGTTGCTGCCTTTTGCAGGAAATAGGGTTCTCATCAGAATTTGGATGTGGACAATATGGCCGCTAATGCAAAGAGATTACTGAGGATTCAGAAGGCTAAAGAAAGTTCTTCATATTCTGCCACTAACAATAGTTGAGAGGGTCAAACTTCAATGAAATCTACAGAAACGGAGTCAACTAGAACATCGAGGGGGCGTACACGTTTGGATAGGCTTGTTAGGCTAAGGGTCCAAGGAATTAAAAAGGATGTTAGCTTCAATAAAATTGGACAGCCAGTTGGAGAATTTGCGGGTAAAATGCAAAGCTACATTGGTGTTCTCGTTCGAGAAAAGATCTCAATAACTTACAAATCATGGAAGCAGGTGCCAAATGATGTTAAAGAGTTAATATGGGAATCGGTGAATGTAAGTTAGAATGCTTTGAGAACTTAAATGAGCAGTAGGCTGTGGTTATGCTATATTTAACGTTCTTGTTAAATTTTTTATGTGTTTTTACAGCTGACGTACAATATTGACCCAACTTGGAGGAAAGGATGTTTAAATTCAGTAAATAATAAATGGATGAATATAAAGCTTTTCTCACTCAAAAGTTTGTTTTCAGCAAGCTAGATAAACCTGATGAGTTGAAAGATCCCCCGATTGGCTATGGTATTTCACAAGAGGATTGGAGTTCCTTTGTAGTAACTCGTATGTCTCCCGACTTCAGGGTAAGATTCATAATTGATTTTAATTTTTAGAAGATAGTCCTAATGGTCCTTAACTGATGTTCTACAATAGGATCTTTATTTAACATAGTGTGATTCATTTATTCGCTGTCAGTTTTAAAATTTCCAGTTCTCCACCTTCTGAAAAAACCCATACTAGGGGGTTTTTATCTTACGCAAATCTACTCGATGCTAGGGTTCATACTTTTACTCCTTTTTGAAATTTTACTTTTGTGATAACGTAAAGTCGAAGAAACAAGCAATATGTTTTTGATAATGGCTTAGATAACATTATCTCTCTTTTATTTGCTTTGTTTCTTAATAGAAGAGAGAAGTATTGTTATAACAATACTTCTAACAGATAACATTAATTGTTTCCTTGTGTAATTCTAAGGGTAAGGGTTCTCTAACTATTTGTTTCCTTGAACCTTCCATAGATTGCTATTGTTTCTCTACACCACAGACAATTTGCATTAAAGTTCACATATATATATTTTGAATGTTGATAGTGAACTTAATTGATTTTAATTTTTAAGTAGAGAGTAAGTGATGAACAAAAGAATAGAAGAAGGCAGAACATATACCCTCATCGGCTGTCCCGTAAAGGATATGCACGTTTCGCTGACGAAATTGTGAGTATGTTGAAGCTGGTGGTTTATTTTTGAATCTGATTTTGTAGGAACAGGGCATGATTCATTTTTTTTGTAGGCATCTGATTTATGTAATGATGATGATATAAATCGAGCTATTGTTTGGAAGAGAGGACGAGCCAATAAGGAGGGTGAATTTGAAGGTGATAATCTCAAAATTACAGCAAAAAAGATTGTATGTGATACATGAAAAATAACTATTTTTTATTGATTAATTTTGTTGTTAGTAACTATTTTGTTTGTCTGGGCATGTTAGGATGATTATGTTCAACAAAAAAAGGAGGGGAAGCTGCGGTTTGAAGGGGCTAGGAAAGATATCCTCACAAACGCACTAGATTCTGAAGAACATGCTGGGCTTGTTAGGGGGATTGGAGGTCATATTACTCCAACAATCTATTTTAATGTTTCCAAAATCTGGAATACTCCTCTGCAGGATGGTGACTTAATCCTTCATCATCAAAAGGAGTTGTTAGATGCAAAGAAGATAATCTCAGAACAAAGTGCACGGATAGTAGAACAAGATACACGCATACAGAAACTTGAAGAAATGTTCAAAAAGGGTGGATGCGACTTTGAGTTTGAGGAGAAAGGTAGTTGCTCGGTGAAGTTGCCTACCACGAGTGAGGATAAGATTAAACCAGAGAAGAGTAAAATTTTGAATGATGAGGACATGCAAGTTTTAAGCAAGACTGAGTTTTTGCAGGTATATATGTATTTAATTGTGGATACTTAATATTATTTTCAATAATGAGTCCATCAATGTGTGACATGATTGATTGTCTTCTAGGGTATGCCAGTTGCACTGTCACTGGAATCAAAGTCCAATATTGTGGCCTATGGTACAGTTATTCATGCCAATGGGGATGGAAAATTACTTCATGGTGTCCCGTTACCCATGAATTGCATGCACGTCTCAATTGATGAGGTTGTGGAGAATTCAGCAAGGTTGCCCTTTCCCATTCCAAATGAATGTGACACCATTGGTGGCACAATTGGGACTCATGTTGCTTGGCCTGCACGTTGGGTAGTGTTGAAAAATGAGGTAACTTTCTGACTCATTCGGCCACCACATTGTGAGTACAAATTTAATTCTTCAGTGGGAATTTTTGAGGAATCGTTTCAACAACCACAAATTTCCAGCTTCTGATTTGGTTACATGTATGATTTTCTGATTTTTTACTCATTTGCTTGGCATAGTTGTTTAGCTGGATTTTTCCAACCAAACCTTCTTAGTTTTGATTGAAGGTTGTTAGTATTTGTTGGATACAATTTAGTAATACAAGATATATAAGAGCTAGCACACACATGTAATCTGTACATTGAGGTTACATGCATGAACAAGAACATTGATGGTTTTTGAAACCCAATTAAAGGGTTGTTCAGAAAGATGCTGAACATAAGAGATAAAACTTTCTACTAACATATTTGCATTTGCAATTTGTAGAAGCCTCAAAGGAAGGAAAGTGTTGCAAAAAGAAGTAATCCTTGTTGGTGCAATTTCCAGTAGGTCAAGGTTGACCTAGTTGACCAAGCGTAAACCTTGGTCATGGTTTCGATGTTTGACAATATAGAAAGACATGTAGACATGGACAATGCAGGTGCAGTTGTCCATACGGAGAGATACTGATTAGGGTCTGATCAGGTTGGATGAAGAAGAATCAAGTAGGTCAAGGTTGACCGGATACTTGATTGGGAAGTCCTAATTGGGATGTTAGGCAGTTCGTAAAGTCCTGGTGAGTGAAGCCAGGCAGTTCGGAAAGTCCTGGTGAGTGAAGCCAGGCAGTCAGGAAATCCTGGTGAGTGAAGCCAGGTGAAAATCCTAGTGAGTGAAGCTAGGTGAAAGTGAAAGTCCTGGTGAGTGAAGCCAGGCAGTTGGAGAAAGTCCTGCTGAGTGAAGCTAGGCAGTTGGGAAGACCTGGTGAGTGAAGCCAGGCGGTGGGTAAGTCCTGGTGAGTGAAGCCAGGCAGTGGGAAATTCCTGGTAGGTGAAGCCAGGCAGTTGGAAAGTCCTGGTGAGTGAAGCCGGGCAGATTGGAAATCCTGGTGAGTGAAGCCAGGTGAAAATCCTAGTGAGTGAAGCTAGGTGAAAGTCCTGGTGAGTGAAGCCGGGCAAGGGAAAATCCAGATGGATCAAGGGTGATCGGACATCTGGTGTTGAGAAGGTCAAGTAGGTCAAGGGAGTGACCGGATACTTGACACGAAGAGAAAAGTCCAAGTGGGTCAAAGGGATTGACTGGACACTTGGTGGGGAGGTTTAGCAGGTCAAGGAGTGAACGGATGCTAAGCATGATGTACCAATAGGTCAAGGTTGACCGGATGTTGGTTTGGAAGGTTTGGGACTTGGTTCGGGCAAAAATCAAGCTCTGGATCGATCAGTGGATCGATCTAGTGATACACTGGGTATCTGGATCGGTATGGTGACTGATCAGTAACCAAACAGTAGCCTACTGAGTGTTATCTGATCGGTCTGCAGACCGATCAGGAAACAACGATCAGAAGGCAAAAAGTTCGGGAGAAAAGGAAGGGAATGCATACTGATCGGTCCCTGGACCGATCAGAGGAAGTTCTGATCGGTCCCCAGGACCGATCAGAGGTATCCTGGACCGATCAGGATCCAGCCTGATCGATCCAAAATTATCCGTTGTGAGCCAACGGTCTTCTGTCTTCTGGCTTCTTCTTCGCAGGTGGATGCAGGTATAAGAGGGCTGAGGGCTTCTACAGTGCGGTAACTCTCTCACTCTTTTCTGGTCCGAAGCTTCTGCTTCTTCACTGCTGTGCTCTTGAGCTTTGCTGAGCTCCGAAGCTTCGGGTGAGCTTCTTCGACTGAGTTGCTTGTTGTCATTCGTCCGTGAAGTTGGTGCTTCATCCGGGACTTCAGTCGACGAGAAGGCAAGCGAGTATTTGTACATTCATTGTGTATTTTGTTCTTGCTCTTCTTTGTATTTCCATATTGCTGTTGCAAGTTATTGTGGCGATGTTTCTCCACCCACAAGGAGTACTTATTAGCCGGTTCTCCGGGGACTCATCCACCGACGGATTGATAGGGCTCGTCCACCTTACGGACACGCCGAGGAGTAGGAGTATCACCTCCGAACCTCGTTACATCCATCGAGTTTGAGGTTTGTTTTCTTCCTTTTCGTTTCTACGTTTCATTTCCGCTGCGCTAACCCTAATCGTAGGAAGAAACGCGAAGAATTTGAGGTCGGCTATTCACACCCCCCTCTCTAGCCGCGACCATCGGTCCTAACAAGTGGTATCAGAGCGAGGTCGCTCTTCGTTGGATTAACACCCGAGGGAGCACAAGCTAGAGATGGATCAACTCGGAGAAGACATCACCATTCCACCTTTCTATGATCGCGACGACTTCGCGTTTTGGAAGGTAAGAATGAAGTACTTTCTTATGACTAACCTTGAAAATTGGAGTTGTGTTCAATTAGGTTTCAAGCCTCCGATGGACAAGAAAGGAGAAATCCTAGAGAAGAAGGAGTGGACCAAGGAACAAGTCCATCAATCCCTAGTCAACGATGAGGTATTGAAAATTTTTGAATTTTCTTTACCTAATGATGTTTTGTGTAGGATAGGTGGATATAACGATGCCAAGGAGTTGTGGAACAACTTGGCAAAGTTCCATGAGGAGAACTCCATTTCAAGCCATGAAGAGGAGTCAAGCGAGCCAAGGAGTTCACATCATGGAGGGATGGATTTAGAAGTTGAGGGCTACTCAACATCTAAAGAAGAAGAGGAGGAGAGTTCTTCTTCAAGTTCGGAGCAAGAAGAAGAAGCGTCTACCTCCGGAAGGGATGAAGGAGAGAGCGTTCATCCATCCTCAACTCTAGGTAACTCAAGCCATTTAGTTTCTAGCAAATTACACATAATGTGCTTTGAGTGTAGGGAATTTGGACATTATAAGAGTAAATGTCCAAAGAGGGTTAGAAAGACTCCACCGATGCCAAAGGTCAAGGAAGCCGGAGTCCCAACACGCAAGGGCAAGGAGCACGTGGTGTGCTTCCAATGCAAGCGAAGGGGACACTATAGGAGCCAATGTCCGAGGGGGAGGCAATCTCACAAGGACAAGAGACCGAGCACATCGATAGGGGGAGCTAAGGCAACCCCTAAGGTAATCTCTAAGGCACATTATTGCAATACTAGTAAGATGCATGCTAGTAGTTTGATTGCAATTGACAATAATGATAAGCATGATAATTATAGAAATCGATACGCATGCTTAGGTACCAAACATGTGAGCCTAGATAAGGATAACACTAGGAAAGCCAACCCTAGGATCAACTCATCTAAGGTTAAGGGAAACCTAGATAGGAATCCCAAAACTACTAGACATATGCCTAGGAGTACCTCAAAGAACAATGACAAATTAAAACTTGAGGTAGTAGAAAAGGAGAATCAAGTCTTGAGGTCAAGACTTGACACTTTAGAAAAGACCCTTAAAAATTTAGAGAAGTCAACTCTAGGGTCTAAGGGTCAAAAACCCAAGTCCAAGGACATGAAAGGTTTGGGTCACAAACCTAAGTCCCAAGTGGTCAAGCCCACTTATCACAATGTTCCATTCGATTATGGAACAAGACCTAGGGCTAGAAAGACCATCACCAAGGTCACAAGGGGGGTCACCCCTAGAGTTGATCTTGATGAGTCCCAAATGACCAAGGCTTCAAAGCCTAGGAGGGTCATTAGAAGGGTTGCTAGGGAAGTCATCCCTAGTGAATACTTAGTGAACCCAATGAGCTCCAATAGGTATTGGGTTCCTAGTAGCGTGATTTCATCACACTAGATGAGTTAGGGTGTGCCAACCTTACTTGAATAGGTAGTTAACCTAATCATGGCAAAAGGTGGCACTTTAGGAATTTTCAAGGTGTAATCAAGCCTTGAAAATGAAATGGAAAGCTATTCCTAAGGTGATTAAGATGTGCCAATCACATTTGAGGAGTTCTCTAGAGTCAATTGGCACATAGTGATCTAAAAATCTTTGGTATATGATTTTAGGTCTATTACTCTTAGGAATATAGAACCTATGGCAAAATGATCAAAACTGTCAAAAATGGCAACTAAGGCTAGATTTAGGTATTTCCTATACCTTTACATGTTATTTGCCATATATTGTTTGTCATATGCCATGTCATGACATCATATTTATTTTATGATCATTTAAAATGTCATGATAATGCTTAGGTTGTTTAAATGTCATGCTTTATTTAAGTTTCATACTTTATGCCATGACATCATGACACTGGCACATGTTATTATGTATGATATCATTTTATGCCATGTCATCTTCTCTTGCATTTATAATCAATGAAATTGATTTAAGGTTAAAAACATAATTTGATATGGAGATCAAATTGATGTTTAGAAAATGCATGAGACCTTAGCCTAAGATAACCTAAACCCATATCTCACATCAAAATTGACTTGGATGTGTTTGATACACCTTAGATGTGTGTGAGATATTAGGATGATGAGTTAGGAACAAGGTGCATAGTTCTTGTACCTAGATGAGCCTAATTCAAAATTGGGGATCATAGGGAAAGCTTATGTACAAGTCATGTACATTTAGCCCAAAGATTGTGGTCCTAAATTAAAGGGTTTAAAATCATTTCAAAATTGATTTGAAAAACCTTGATGAAGCTTTTCTAGTGATACATTCATCATTGAGCAAAGTGATACAAAGATGAGTTAACTTTGAGCTATTTCAAAGACTTGTGAACTTTGTATCAAGATTTGAAAAGGGAAGTTATTTTCATAGAAAACTATTTTTCCTTGATAGTATATGTTATGAGGAATGTATCCTCAAAATTTCACAATTTTTAGAATTTTCTGTAATTTTCTAGGAGTTTCTGAATTTCGGGAGGAAAATCAGAAATTCTGATATCAGACTTGTGAACCGATCAGAGAGGATTCTGATCGGTCCAGGAAAGTGTGGATCGGTCACTAGGACCGATCCAGGAGAGTGTGGATCGGTCTGGTGACCGATCCAGTGAAGGCTGATCGGTCTGGTGACCAATCAGCGCGTGCCAACTTGCTGATTTTCGACTGTTTTGTCTGAAATTTCAGCTGGGAGTTGGTGTTTTGGATTTCTAAAGGTTTGAAACTCTCCAAGACATTGTTGGTGCAATGGTCAAGGGGGAGTTGACCTTTAGGGGGAGTTTTACCTATTAGTCAAGGAGGAGTTGACTTTTAGGGGGAGTTTTTTACTCGTCGAAATTTTTTTGAGGATGAGTGATATGGGATTATCACTAAGTTGATTGTTGAATTTAGTATCAAGGGGGAAATTAAGGGTTTCAATGAAAGGTATGGGACTTTCATTAGGAAGAAACTCTTGACCTTGATTCACTCCTCTTGATGTGTGTCAAAAAGGGGAAGAATGTCTAGAGAATGTTCAAGGAAGAACATTGGAGTTAGTGGGAGAGTTTGTTGATCACAATGAGTGAAGTTGTGAACAACGATAACTTACTCTTCAGGGGGAGAGTTTGTTGATCTGTGCCAATAGGGGGAGAATGAAGGGTTTAAGTTAGGCCTTCATTATCTAAGAAGGAGGTTGCCTTCTTAGAAGGAGAATGTAAGGTTGTAACTTATGTTTCATTACCTAGTGGCATGAAGAAAGTTGAGGCTATTGGATTAGCCTAACTTAAAGGTATTGTCAAACATCAAAAAGGGGGAGATTGTTGGTGCAATTTTCAGTAGGTCAAGGTTGACCTAGTTGACCAAGCGTAAACCTTGGTGATGGTTTCGATGTTTGACAATACAGAAAGACATGTAGACATGGACAATGCAGGTGCAGCTGTCCATGCGGAGAGATATTGATCAGGGTCTGATCAGGTTGGATGAAGAAGAATCAAGTAGGTCAAGGTTGACCGGATACTTGGGAAGTCCTAAGCGGGATGTTAGGCGGTTCATAAAGTCCCGTGAGTGAAGCCAGGCAGTTCGAAAAGTCCCGTGAGTGAAGCCAGGAAAGACCGTGAGTGAAGCGGTGAAAATCCTAGTGAGTGAAGCTAGGTGAAAGTGAAAGTCCAGTGAGTGAAGCCGAGCAGTTGGAGAAAGTCCGGTGAGTGAAGCTAGGCGGTTGGGAAGACCTGGTGAGTGAAGTCAGCAGTTGGAAAGTCCCGGTGAGTGAAGCCAAGGGAAATTCTGGTAGTGAAGCCAGGCAGTTGGAAAGTCCCAGTGAGTGAAGGCAGTTGAAAATCCCGTGAGTTAAGCGGATGAAAATCCTAGTGAGTGAAGCTAGGTGAAAGTCCGGTGAGTGAAGCCGGGCAGGGAAAATCCGGATGGATCAAGGGTGATCGGACATCCGGTGTTGAGAAGGTCAAGTAGGTCAAGGGTGGCCGGATACTTGACACGAAGAGAAAAGTCAAGTGGGTCAAAGGTTGATGGACACTTGGTGGGGAGGTTTAGCAGGTCAAGGTGACCGGATGCTAGCATGATGTATCAATAGGTCAAGGTTGATCGGATGTTGGTTTGGAAGGTTTGGGACTTGGTTCGGCAAAAACCAGCTCGGATCGATCGTGGATCGATCGATGATATGAGTATCTGGATCGGTGCGGTGACCGATCGGTAACAAACAGTAGCCTCTTGAGTGTTATATGATCGGTGCGGACCGATCGAGAAACAACGATCGGAAGGCAAAAAGTTCGGGAGAAAAGGAAGGAACATGTCGATCGGTCCTGGACCGATCGAGAAGCTCGATCGGTCCCGGACCGATCGGTATCTGGACCGTCGAGATCGGCTGATCGGTCGAGAACTATCGTTGTGAGCCAACGGTCTTCATCTTCGGCTTCTTCTTCGCAGTGGATGCGGTATAAGAGGTGAGGGCTTCTACGATCGGTAACTCTCTCACTCTTCTTCCGGTCAAAAACGCTTCTTCCTGCGTGCTCTTGAGCTTTCTTCGACTGATGAGCTTCTTCTGTGAGTTGCTTGTTGGCATTCGTCCGTGAAGTTGGTGCTTCATCCGGGACTTCAGTCGACGAGAAGGCAAGCGAGTATTTGTACATTCATTGTGTATTTTGTTCTTGCTCTTCTTTGTATTTCCATATTGCTGTTGCAAGTTATTGTGGCGAGGTTTCTCCACCCACAAGGAGTACTTATTAGCCGGTTCTCCGGGGACTCATCCACCGACGGATTGATAGGGCTCGTCCACCTTACGGACACGCCGAGGAGTAGGAGTATCACCTCCGAACCTCGTTACATCCATCGAGTTTGAGGTTTGTTTTCTTCCTTTTCGTTTCTACGTTTCATTTCCGCTGCGCTAACCCTAATCGTAGGAAGAAACGCGAAGAATTTGAGGTCGGCTATTCACACCCCCCTCTCTAGCCGCGACCATCGGTCCTAACAATCCTGTCTTGACATCAAATGTGCCACGGTCCTTACATTTATTGTACTATTACTCTATGCGTGTTTTGGACAGCCCCCGAAAAAACTATATCAATTGTTTTTTATCATGATTTCTTTGACCATGAGTATGAACTGCTAGTGAACATTGAAGACATCACACCTATTTATGAGTTGGAGCCAATATCTGCTAATTGTCTGGTTGCTTACATGTGGTAAGTTTTCACATCACTCATTTTTTTCATTTTATTTGTATTAACAGGCTAACATTTTTTTGCTTGAATGGAAGGTTTCTCTTCAAAAAGATGAAAAAAGAAAACAAGGTCGATAAGTTCAGATTTGTGGATCCACAAACACTTCCAGTAATGCCATATGTATCCAAACTTGACAAAAATGAAAAGACTAAATACTTGAATAACTGGGCAAGTGTGTTGGCTGATAGGCTGAGTGGTGCAACAAAAAATCAGCTAGTTTTGGCACCTCACAATGTTGGGTAAATAAATATTATAATTTTATTTTTAATAGATTTATTTCAACAATTCTGTTGAATTTATGCATTGACTATCTGTTTTGTGCATAGTTGTCATTGGATTTTGACTGTCATCGACCCTTATGTGGAGATGGTTTATTTGTTCGATTCACTTAATCATCGCAATCGTTATGAGGACTGGAAATATGTAGTGGATATGTGAGTACATATTTATTTTTTAATTAAGCATTTAATTTAATTTTGAGGAATTTGTCAACTCTTGTTGTACAAAGGAGCTTGAAATTGTTCAACTCGAACAAGCAAAGGAAAGGGAAAAAGAAGCCTATGTGGGAAGTCGTAAAGGTTTGTATATTTTATATACACACATATGTTTACTTGTGATTAATTTAAAACAATTTAATTTTGCATTATTCGTTGATAACTTTTTGTTAACATAGGGTCCTCGACAACCTGATGCTAAACAATGTGGGTTTTATGTGATGAAATTTATGAGAGAAATTATTGAAGGAAATGCTACCGGCGAGATGGATTCACTTGGCTCAATGGTAATATTTGACATATTCTCAATTTTCTCAAATAATTTCTTTTATTTGACTTTGCTTCTTCATTACTGATTTTTTTACTAAATTAATCTGGGTTTGTTAACAGTTCAAGAAAACAATTTACTCCAACGAAGAAATTGACGAAGTGGGATCCGAATGGGCGGATTGCGTACTAGACTATATTCATTACTAGGTATAAATTACTAGACTTCAAAAGATGGTTGAACACTTTATTTGTGACTCCATGACTTATTGATTGTGATTCCTTACTACCAATAATTCTGTATTTCTACCATGAGCAGAATTAGTTGACATTTTCCTTATTTATTGCCTCTCTTTGTGGTCCAAAATTAATATGGCTGGGTTGTGTGAGTAGCTTATTTAGTTGTGAAAACAATTGCTTCTTGTTTGTATTCTCCTTATGGTTTTCGTCTATATGCCATGACTTCATCTTGTTTTTCCTCCTATAATTTATTATTTTTTCTTTTTTACAAGCGCGAATGACAATTATGATGCTTCATCAAGCACAACTATGTTAATCTATATGCATGTTAGTGATTCCTTGAGAATAATGAAATGAAGAGCTTGTAAAGGCATTTCGTGTATGATCCATAGTATATTGATATACAAAACATCTATATACTGTAGTTTGATTTCTTAATAGTTTGCTCTATATACTTTTGCTTGGACGAGCAGTGTAAATTACCTATGAATTTCACGTGCATTGCAGCTATTTTTCCAGTTAGATTTTCTTGTGTTTGCATCTAAATTTGTTAGATTTTCTCTTTGTATTGATGAAATGGGAATGAAAAATCTATTTTTCCCAGCTGGAATGTAGTGAATATTATAGCTCTTAATCTACACTTATTTGATTGACACTTTGGTTCTTTTAGGTGTCCTATGTAATTATTAAAGTTGTGTGTATGTGATTTCTATTTTGAGGAATTTGTGGAATTGTTTTACCTCTACAAACAATTCACCCTACCATAACTCATCATGATGATCCAATTCTTTTGGTTCAAGTTTTAATTGGATAGGCTTTGAACCCATGTTTTTTACTTTCACTTATGCTTTTGTGATGGGTCTGTTTATTGCAGATCAATTTGCAGCTCCTGGCAACTTGTGACTTGCAAAATGGAAAAGCATATTGTGCCTACCAGGTCTCAAAGGTAATGCAGTTTGGAAAATGGCATAGAAAATTGCATGAATATTTTGTTTCAAGATGTTAATGGATGTAATGCGCTTTGCATGGATTCTATTGATCTTGCATGATAGTTCACTTAAATAATGTTAGTTGCATGTAGTGTTAATTATTTAGTAAACTATGCTAAGCTAGGTATCACTGCTCCTAGAAACTTTGGCAGAAATCAACTCCTATGCCACAACAATAATATCTTAGTTCAGTTTCTAAAGATAATAATACCTTTTCACTATATACGTACATTCTCTGGTACATTTTATGCTGGTTTTAAACTTGCACTATGTTTCATGAAATCATGACCACTATTATAAAGGGTAACTTAAATTTACTCTTTAATAAGGTGCATGGTTTCGATAGTTAGAAACGATGTTTGCCTCACTACTGCATTGCTCTGATGTGGATGTTTAATTCATAATTATAGACACAAAATAATGGTTATATCACATTTGCATACATCTATGATTGCCTCTTTTTATTGTATTAATATTCCTCCAAGGGCAATACATGTTCAAGAGACGTTCTCCTTCCTCTTTACTTAAGACAACCTTGTTGTGGATAGTTCTGATTTCCATTGCTACAAGCTCACTATCTTCCTTCTTCATTCTACTACCATTGTTAGGAGTAATATCTTATCAATGCAGATGATATTTAGTGATCACCAACCAATGCCAAAATCCACTGTCAGTTAAATCTAGGCGTATGAGTGATACTAATCTTTTTTTTATCATCTTTTTTAGTTGCTAGTTAAATACAATAATAACTTTTTGTAAAATTTTTAAGAGAGACATAGATGACATCTTGATAGGTTCCTCAGGCATCAGAACTTCCCTAGCAAAAGTCTGAGTTCTCTATTTTTACTTATTAGCATTGTTCATTTTTCTCTTGCAGGTCTGCCAATTCGTGAGGCGGCTTGAGTTTTTTTGATGCAAGAAGTGAGCTTTGTTAGATGTAGCTTGCCTTGCTATTTTGTAAATTAAAATCCATATGGAGAACAGCAAAGGGAAAACATGTGATTTAGTGTATATGGAGAGTAATGGAAAACTGTATTTTGATGAGTAACAACTCATTTTGTATATTTTTGTATATGTGGCTACAAGATGAATTATATATGGATGTTTATTTTGGATTTAATGTAGTAAATATTTAGTTTTGTATTGGTGGTTTGCTTATAGTAAAATAAGATTGGTTGTTTGGTATTAATGAACATTAAAGACAACAGTTAAAAATGTTGTAAAAACTAGGTAAACCACAACGATTTTTTTTTGTAAAAAGTGATAAAAGACAACGGTTTTATCCGTTGTAAAATATATTAAAACTGTTGTTAAAAAAAACAAAACATGTCAAATATTATCTACCACAATAGTTTATATCTGTTGTAAAACGTATCTACCACAACGGTTTATTTCTATTGTTGAAATTATCTACCACAACGGTTTTAAAACGTTGTCGTATCCTTCGTAGCCAAATTTTGGGCATATAAACAACAACGGATAAAAATCGTTGTCAAATGTGTACAAAGACAACGGATTCAAAACCGTTGTCGTAGGGTAATACATTCTACAACACCCTCAGTTACAACGATTTTTTTACCCTACGACAACGGATAATATCCGTTGTCGTTTGCAGTTTTTGTTGTAGTGAGAGAATAAGTTCCTACAGCAACAGTAGCAACCCGTACTCCATTGCCTACTCATAGGTCCACCTCGCCCTTTGTCAATACCCTGCTATTTCTCAGCGCCTGCACATTAGTACAAATGTGAAAAACACATCCGATATCTAATACTCATGATGAAGAAATAGATAGATTGACTTCTATAACATATATACCTGAAGTGGAAGTCTCACTTCTCTTCTTCTTAAGATCTTCCCGGTACACTTTGCAATTCCTCTTCCAGTGCCCGGTCTGACCGCGGTGGAAGTAGGTAGCATCCTTGGCAACCCCTCTTTTGGGTTTCAGTGTCTTGCCTTTGCCCTTGGCTTAGGACTTTCCCTTACCTTTAGGCTTGCCCTTGCCTTTGTGCCTTTGCACCATCAAAATGGAGTTGGGCTTAACCTTCTTAAGGTTGAGCTCAGCAGTTCTCAACATACTCAGAAGCTCAGGCAGTGGCTTGTCAATTTCATTCATGTTGTAATTCATGACAAATTGATTGTAGCTTTCTGGCAAGGATTGCAAGATCAAGTCAGTGGCCAGCTCTTGGCCAAGTGGGAATCCCAATCTCTGTAGATTCTCTATGTACCCAATCATCTTGAGTGCATATGGGCCTACGAGAGTCCCGTCTTGCATCTTTCACTGAAATAGTGCCTTAGAGATCTTGAATCTCTCATGCCTTGCTTGTCCTTGATATAGTTGATGAAGATGTTCAACCATATCATAAGCACCCATCAACTCATGTTGCTTTTGAAGCTCAGAGTTCATGGTCACGAGCATAAGACATGACACATCTAATGCGTCATCTTGATGCTTCTTGTAAGCATCTCGATCAGCTCGCGTGGCAGTGGCAGGAGGTGCCTCAGGAATGAGCTGCTCCAGGACGTACAGTTTTCTTTCCTGAGTGAGAACTATTCTCAAGTTCCTGTACCAGTCCAGGAAGTTAGCTCCATTGAGCTTGTCCTTATCGAGGACAGAACGCAGGGAGAAGGAGTTCGTGTTTGACGACATGGTAATCTACAACAAAAAAATACAGAAAATAAATATCATATTCCAATTAATCATCTAATTAGGCCTTTAATTAAATGATGCTCCCACTGAATTATAGAACTCTTGTAGAATCAAGTCATGGACGTGGTCAAACCACACCTACTAGATTCTAACCAACTATAATTCGTGCGGGACAAGATCCACATCATACTATGCCCTGAGTTAGCTTTGGCTAAATCGCCCAAGACTTAGTATGATCGGTAGGTAACTAATTATCAATTACATCTCTATGCAACTCTAGTTTATAGGATCAAGATCCGCATGTATATTAAAACTTGAATTAGCTTTGGCTAAATCGCCCAAGAGTTAATATAAATGTGGTTTTGACCTATCTACCAACCATTGGAAAATGCATATAGTTAAACTCAATCCAATTGATTTAACTAGTTACTCAATCTAATTGAGTTGTACTCACCCATGCGTTGATAGGCGGGACCAAGATTGTCCCTCCGCACCCTACCAAGATAATATGCGTTGCTCTGCTTTGGCAGATTTAACAACAACATGTGATCGAGGTAGTGATGGGTATCACGACATGGAAGGCATTTCGAGTTGACGCGATTGAGATCTAATCTAATCGATGATGTGTATCATATACTCGATTTAGATCTAATCTAATCGTGGAGGTGCATCATGTACGCGATTTAGATCTAATCTAATCATTAAGGTACTAATTAATTACTAATCTAACATGCATCACATACACACACACAAGCAATTAATTAACTTTTGTGATTAGTCATGGCCCTACTATGATCTTCTCAAGCCAATGAGAAGATCGGTTGGTCAACCTAGGGTCAATAGCTTCCTCAAGCTCCTCCCTTTAACCGTCATGTGTTGCTCGCACCCTCCTCGTAACTCCGTCTCGAGTGGACCTTCCACCGCTCCAATTTTGTACATTACAAAAGGTGAAACTCGAGTTACATTCTAGTCTAAAAAACTATTTTACAACAGGAATATAAATAGAAGGGCACGACGCGTAGGTCACGAATCAAGTACAACACGCACAAACACACAAAACGGCGCACAGGGCATATTATGAATTACAACACATATTTCCAATCAAATTGGATTATTTGGGTCATGACCATCACAAAATGATACATAATTCTAAATTATGTGATTTTCAAAAATTTATATAATTTTTCTAAAATTTTTACGATTTTATGAGTCGCAACTTCCCGACGGTCCCGATTAGTGATTTTCGGGCGCGATCGCGAAACAAAGCCCCTTGAGGGATTAGGGGCAGCACCGCTACTTGCGATATAACCATCGCGAGTGTTTCTATGCGATCCTACAACGCCTTATGTCGCTGTCCCAAAATATTTTAGGCGAGACCTTGCCGATTCGGAAGGTGTTTCTCAGTAGTCGAAGCCTACAAGTGTTCAAACACTTGTTGCTTCGCTTCTACGAGAAAAATATCCATAAAATACATAAAAATCATAAAATTATAGAAAGTTATAGAACTGATATTTTTCATAAAAATACAAAAGAAATTCGTACACGCTTCGCACGTGACTCTGATACCACTGTTGGGATTTTCGAGCCGCAAAAATCATTTTTTGCGTTGCGGAAACCCCGAATCCCATGCCACCGAATCCGTGCGAAGTTATAAAATAAAAATTTTCTACGTGTACGAGTTTCTCTAACCTAGATCTACACTAGATCTACAAAGAAAAGAGTTTACCCTTGATGCGATGCCCTTCGCAAATCCCGCTCGTCCAAGGTTCGCCGGATCTCAAGGTTGTCAAGTGTACAACCCTCTATGTGTATCCACACGAACAAATCGATGGAGAGAACCTCTAAAGACGTGCTAGCAACCTTAGAGGATCAGCAATGGTGGAGGAGAGGGAGAGAAGAAAGGTAGAGAGGAAGAAGAAACCTTGAATGAAAAATCAATTCACTCTTGTGTAACCCCCACCAAAGTGGTCAGCCACTTTATGCTTCTAAACCCCCATGGAATATATCAAGAGTCAAGTCTCTTGATCTCCTCCATGAGGTGGCATTTGGTCAAGTCAAACTTGACCAAATGAAGAAGCCTTGATGATGTGGCATTGGTCAAGTCAAAGTCAAGTCAAAAACTTGACTCTTTATCTTCCTACTTAAGTCAAGTCAAACTTGATCTTTTCTCTCCCATGGTTAATCAAATCTAACCATTGGTTCAAGTCAATTTAAATTTAATGAATCTCTATTCATTGAATTAAATTGGCTCAATGAGTCTAAGTCCAAATTAGACTCATTTAACATATGAACCAAATTGAGTCCAACTCAATTTGTTTACTTTGGATTACTCTTAATCCAATTTGGTTCATCACATGAACCTAATCCTCTTAGTTCATCATATGAACCTAATCTCCATCTAATTTCCATTTGTGTGTGACCCTATAGGTTCTTGTAACGTTGGCAATGCTCTTAAACACATTTAGAAGCATAAGTAATGAGCGGTATCTAGCAACACATCATTACTACCCAAGTTACAAGAATGTTGAGATCCAACATCACCTTGTGACTACTAATTGTGACCCTTCACAATATATGACAAGTGTCCTTCTATCCTTGATATCTAGATTGATCAATATGAGGCATAGACCGTGTCATCCTCTAATCAATCTAAATCTTGAATCCCAAGTAGACTCACTCAAACAAATGAGCTCAACATCTCATATTGACTCATTTGGACATGGTCATGCACTTAGTGGTCTCACTCTATCAAGAATAATGATGTCACTCCCGTCATATAGGAGGGATAGATCTCATCTACATTACTCATATCCCTCCGCATAATTTGTTACATACCTAGTAATCGTCTTTATAGTCCACCTAGTTACGGGTGAGGTTTGACGAAGCCAAAGTATGTAACTCCTTATGTAAGGAACCATGGTGACTTCAGGTCCAAGGACTAATAGTCATACTAATAGCCACATGAGAAAGTATATGACACTCATATAACGATCCATGATACTTTCTCATGGCGGGTCATTCAGTATACATTCTCCAATGCATACCCATGTGTCAACTTGATATCTCCATATCCATGACTTGTGAGATCAAGTCATCGAGTTGACCTACATGCTAGTCTCGTCGCATTAACATTGTCCCTGAATGTTAATACTTAACTATGAATGATTAAGAGTAGTGTTCCCTATATCATCTCACTATCGATTCAACCAATCGATTGATATAGGTAAGAACCTTCTACTCAAGGACGCTATTATACTTAGTTATTTGACACCAATACAAGTAAGCATAATAACCATAAACAAATGTCTTTATATACATAAGAATATGATACAACGAGTCCATACAACAATCATCAAATGATTGGCTCTAGGGCTCTAACTAACATCGGGCGCCCGAAACAGGTCCAGGCGCCCGGGAGGCAATTTCTATCCTGATCGTGTCGTCGCCATGTGGAGTTCGGTGGTTGGACTTGCCACGTTTCACCAGGGCGCCTGGAAGGGATCCGGGGTGGCCCGAGCCTCATATAAAAGGAGGGTTAGAGGTGGATCCTAAGAACAACTAACAAGAAGATCTTCTACTGCTTGCTCTACTGCTCTGCGCTTCTGCGATGCTAACGAAGCTTCGACAACGTACTTTTTCCTTTTCGATTTATTCCTTTGTCGGTATTACTTTTATTTTCATTAGCATTTTTTATACTTAGTTTGTAATAATTTTCGAAGTGCTAGTGATTGCTCACCGAAAGCACTCAACGAGTGCAGGCCTTGGAGTAGGAGTCAACACAGGCTTCGAACCAAGTAAAATTGATCTGTGTTAGCATTGCTTACTTTTTCCGCTGCGCTTAACTCTTATCGATGAATTTTTTATAATCGATATTCACCCCCCCCTCTATCGAAACATCATGATCCAACAGGATCGGCCAACCATCGTGCTCCAACTCAGCTTCTGAATGAAATTTATGGTTCGAGCGCCTGGACCAACCTCGAGTTCCCGAACTGCCTCGGGTGCCTGCCCAGGCCACCCGGGAGAGGTTGGTTCAGGCCCTCAGATCCCTTCTGAGCACCCAAAATAAAGGGTGGACAAGAAACTGCAGATCGGCGGTAAATTGATCCCTAAAAAATCATACAAAATCAGGAGGTGGTTCATTCGGACGGTCAAAAGCCAAAGGAAAAGCAATTTGATAGTCAGACAAAATTTCGTAAACAACTCTCAACTTCGCCTGCATCGAATCTAAACTAATCTGACGTGTACCAAAGCCTAGGGATGGCGATGGCGGCGACGGGAGGTTGTGAGGAGCTTGTCATCAGAAATAAAGAGGTCGACTACGAACAACGAAAAGATTTGATGGAAAGGGTGAGGAGGCTTACGAGAAAGATCGCCGGAGAGCAAAAGGAAGCAAAGCGCCGCTGGAAAGCTCGAAGACGGAAAGATGCGAAGTGGGGAAGATGGTGACGCACGCGGAGCTCATAAACCCCACGGTCGATCGACTTTAGTCGTCAGATCCAGAGTCATGAAAACCTAGAAGAAGATCCAACCGTTAATTCGAAAAGTCACTTGTCACATCATCAACGGATATACACCTATCTCGTCAAATGTGCGGCGGTAAAAAGTGGGACACGTGGCGCTCGGTCACCAGACATCATTAATGAGGCTTAATTAAAAGGTATGGCCGCATGCTCGGCCATAATGAACAGAAATTTGCACAGTCTTCAAGAAATTTAGATGACGTCAGGGCGCTCGATCGAGGAGCACGAGAGACAAGGTGAAAGTGGACGCCAAGTATAATCACCCATCATCTCGACTGGGCACGGATAAGCTAGTAACGCGCAGCCGAACGACCAAGATACATTTTGCTTCGAAGCCTGGGACCAAGCAACAGTAACATATATACCCCGTCTAGCAAAACATGGTCGAGCAACAGGACAGATGCGCCAATCAATTCCTTGGGCATATGGGTCAATCGGGTCTTAGAGTCGATGAAGATACATCTCGTCCAGTTAGTCAGACTTGCAACCTCCTTCGACTAGACTTGAAGGGGAGGCTTGTGATGCGGCGATAAGGAGGTCCACCTAGCACGGGCTCAACCACCAAGGTGAAGGTCAAAGTCAAGATGGTCAATGCCCAAGTGGCAAAGGGTCGAACGGAAGATAAATGTAATGGCCGCTCGACACAAGCAGGTCTCGATCGGCGGGAGATAGGTCCGAGCTGACAATCCTTCCAACTCGGAAAATACCATAGGCAGACGGTCAAGTCATATTATCAAGACGCTAAGGGAGACCGGGTCTGAACAGATGAAGGCAGATTACTACACAGACATGGCACGGAAGGGCAACTGAAGTTGACAGAGCAGAGGATTCCCAGTCGAGCGGCTACCCGCTCAGCCGAGCAACGGGACCTGACCGTGAACAAAGCGGAGTCCTAGTCGAGCGGCTGATTTGCTCAGCCAAGCAGCAACACTGTGGTCCTCGCAACATCCTTTCATAGGACATAGTGGAGGACGTGGCCCCGAACATGTTGGAGAACGTGGCCACGAACATATCGGAGAATGTGCCTATACCTCGAGAAGCGTGTACGTCGTCCACCAGAGCTCTATATAAAGGAGGGTCTATCACCGGCGGAGGTAAGCATGATTTACGTTTTGCGCATAATTCTACTGTTTCACTTCTTCCCCATATTTCGGTGACTGACTTGAGCATCGAAGGGTCAACGCCAGAGACTCATTCCCTGACTCGACACTGACATCATTTGCTTTGCAAAGCGAAGCAGATTCCACACCTGGTTAGTGAAGTCGTCACCCCCAGCTTTCCACTCGTCCGTTTTCGGACAGGATCAGTGCACTAATTTATCTATTTTTCTGATTCTTTATTCCGTCGATCTCCCTCCTCTCTCCCGTCTCTCCTTCTCTCTCCACTTATGAAAAGCAAAACTCTCTTTCACCTATCTATTTAATAGGCTCAAATTTATTTTTTCAAAACATCACCATCAAAGAAGATCAAAAATAATAATGGATGATATATTCAAACTCCTTATAACCTCATAAAGCTATAGGACCGTATGTGCAATTGGAGCTCTCTAAGTCAGTCAGTAAGTTTCAACCGAAATTCACTGATTAACTTAAAGAGCTCTGATTATACTCATTTCAAATCCTGTAGATTTTTGAGGTTGCAAAGAGTTCAAATATTATTTTAACTTCTTTGAAGGCGTTGGGCCTAATATAAATTTATATTAACACCTACGGAGAAGTCGAAATAAATAATGTCTAACATATTTAAATTCCTTGCATCCCTTAGAAATCCACAAGACCATAAATATATTTTGGCTGAAATGTATTAATTAATTTAGAAAATTTTGATTATACTCATTTTAGAATTTTAGAATTTATTATTTGAGAATTTGTGAATTTATGATATTATAAGAAATTTAAATATGTCATCCATTAGTATTTTCAATTTTGCTAGTAGTTGTGTTTTAGAAAAAAATAAATTTGAATCGAATACAAATATGAGAGAGAGGGTAGTTCGGATCCTCTGTCCCGAATTTTTTCTGTCCCCATGTCCCACTGTCGATCGGACGGTCCAGATTACATCTCAAAACATCATGGCATCTTTAAGATGTGTACAGTATCCTTGTGATGTGTAAGACATCTTTGAGATGTAATCTGGACCGTCCGATCGATAGTGGGACATGGGAATAGAGAAAGTTCGAGACAGAAGATCCGAACGAGAGAGAGGGATAAATTTGAGAGAGAGGAGAGAGATTCCATGCGTGGACAGTAGTAGAATGGAACCAAACAAATTAGTACGCTGACTTTTAGCATGTCGAAGCTAAGAGTTAGTTTTCACCGATTGCTCACTCCATTTTCATCTCTATAATACCTTCAACAAGTCGCTAAGCCTCAAATGGGGACTTGGCCTCCAACTCGGCGTCAGTCTCATAATAGGACTTGGGCCTCCACGCATACGGTGCAGTTGTAAAATACTCACAAGAACAATAAGAAGATCCTGATTCAAATCCTAAATGAGATTAATATTCTGAGGGTACTTTTAAGAGTTCGTAAGTTATGTTCTAAATTTATCCAACTGATAAACCTCCAAAATTAGTCGGGAAAGCACTTGCGTGTGTCTGAGGACAACGAAGCCTTAATGCTCTTTGCCCTGATTAAAAGCTAGATCGCTAAAGCTCATGCAAGCATGACTGTTTGGTGCCCAAGCGTCAACCTCAGCTAATGAGCCAGCTAAACTGAGGCATCATTTTTCAAAGATGTAGATTACGCAGTGGTTGGGTTCCTCCAACAAGCTTTGCCTACTTTTGATGCACATCTGAATCTCTTTGATGGAACACTTTTTAGCAAAAGTGATTATGTGCATCAATCCGTCTAGATTATATAAAAAGAGATGAATTACATGATCAATTTATAACTTATCTTCATAACTGGCCGTCAAATACTCTTTGATGGATTCACAGTCCTTCATGTCCTCGCTCTGTAAAGGCGTGAAGCCTTGTTTTCTTATTGTTGGATGGGAGTCAATAAAGGACAGTGGCCAGCTTGCAATCCTTCTACATGACTGAAACAATCTGAATAAAGGGGGTGTCTGTACTTATCAATCCTAAACACTATGCGAGCTCAGTCACCAAAATGATGTCTCCAAAATAGATATGAAGCTATACTGAGTATACTGAGTCATCTCAACTCAACTAGTCACAATGAAGAGGCTCAGAAACATTGGAGCCTCCAGCAAGAGCATTCAAGAAGCAGATGTTCCTGGTGAGCGTTCCTTGGATTCTGCAGTTGAATTGAATGAGTTGGCGTGTGAGAACTGCTACTCATATCTGGGGCAGAGAAAGCGCCGGCTAAGGATACCTTGGAGAAGGGCTTTGAGGTGGAGAACAAGTTGGACCCGGAGAGGAAGCTCGGGATGGCTCGGAAGCTCGGCCTCTGGCCGTGGCAGATCACCATCGAGAAGCCACGGGGAGGCTCTCATCTCTCATCTCTTAGTGAATTACAAGTAATATTTAATTTCAGAACATTGCAAAACAAAACACATGGGGAAAGAACATATTTCTTCACAGCACAATCACTTCGACAATTCATTGTAAATCACAAAGTAGTAGTATTTTTCCAGTCTAACATACAAAGCATCACTTCCAAATCCAATCAATGGTAGCAGAGTCAATGGCGAAGGGATCACAGTACAAACAGGAGAATCATAATCTCCAACTATCTCTGCCTGACTGAGGCTCTTAACTAGACAGACATAGGCAATGCATTCCATTCTAATGCTGGTCATCCTGTTGGGATGCTTCTTTCATCTCGTCTACCCCATCATCCTATCCAAAAAAAAGAAATAGTCGGTGTCAATAAGATAAGACGGATAAAACTAGAACAAAAGTTCCTGTGCTAACATCAGATAGCTGTCAGCTTTTAATTTTGGTGGTTCAGTTGCCCAATATGAGGCTTTAAGATTAAATCAGCTACCGATCGCAAAGGTTGGATGAGGAAGCTTCATGCAATTTCATATAACCATCATCTAATAAAAACTCAAAGTTAGGCATATTTTGATCTCATCTAATAATAATACCTGCATGTCTGAAGTCCACAAGGTTAGGTTGTCGCGCAGAAGCTGCATAATTAGTGTGCTATCTTTGTAAGATTCCTCTCCAAGTGTATCCAGCTCAGCAATTGCTTCATCAAATGCCTGTTGATATGATCATCAAGACTAAGTTCTTTTGAATAACCAATCAAAATTTGACTAAGTTGCTTTATACAAATTACTAGGAAGCTTCCAATGTCAAAGGAAACCTAACATCGATTAGGTTTGCCACTAGGAGAAGACAGACAATAACAACCATTGACTAAGACTAATAAAAAGAAGATTAATATGAAGAAAAATGACCGGAGATGGCTAAACCGACACCAGTTGGAATTTGAATACAGAATCACTCAAAGAATTTGGTTGTGCACTTCAAAAAAAATAATGAACATATGGAATTCAATTAGTTGATTATTCGAGATAGAATACTCTCAAGGTCTACTACAATAAACGAAAGCATTGTCAACATAAAATAAAACATCAATTTAGAATAATCTCAGGTTCTACGAGCAGATAAAATTGCCTAGATACTAAAGAGTGAAAAACAGTTTGAAGTGAAGACAAATTTTGAATAACATCCATCCTTCTTGTTTTCAAGGATAACAGATCACAGTAAATTTCCATTGCAGATGGATCAAGCAAACAGGACAATATTACAATAACAGTTCAGGAATAAAAATATGAAACAATTTCTGTTGAATTAGAGGTAGCCAGTAAATAGAAGAGAGATCAAGAGAAGTATAGTTTCTATATATGACTCCATGGCACTGCCAATCAAACAAACAAGAAATAAAACATGTGTAACAGCAGATAAACCTGAAACAACCAGAGTTTCTGAAGGAATACTGAAATTTAATTCCATAAGAAAAAGAGATAAAATGTTAAAGCTATGCTTAGAAAGATGACAAGACTTTGTTTAGTAAATCATTTCAGGTTCCCCAATTGATTATTCAATCACACAGAGAAGGAGCTTTGCATGAGAAGAAACACGCTTTCTAACAAAACAACTACACCGACTCCAACATGATAGTAGATTGAATATAACTACATAAGGAGAGACTAAAATTTTGTTTGGGCCAAAGAGATTCATTGCTTACCTGCTTTGCAAGGCTGCAAGCACGATCTGGTGAGTTCAAGATTTCGTAGAAGAACACAGAGAAGTTGAGAGCCAGTCCCAATCGGATCGGATGTGTGGGCGGTAGCTCAGCTAAAGCAATATCCTGTTCTTCCAAATGAAGAAAACCAAATTAACAACCAAATTTCCATAAACCCGAAGCCCAATCCTAGATATTTACTTATTCCCCCTATCTTAGATCTGCCATCACGCGAAAACAAAGAAAGATTTTGTGTGTGCGTGTATGGAAACTATCAGATCGATCGACTTGATTTTGTGTATACAAAATCAGAATTCATGATGAACGGATGACGCAGTTATCTCGCGTTGAACAGAAGGGAGCTGGAAGAAGTAAACACCTGGGCTAACTTGTACGCGGAGAGGGTGGCCTCGGCCGCGTCCTTGCGGTCGGCGCCAGATTTGAACTCCGCAAGGTAGCGGTAGTAGTCGCCCTTCATCTTCAGGTAGAACACCTTAGAGTCAGCCGAAGCAGCGGAGGTGATGAGACGCTCTTCGAGAAGGCGTAGAATCCCTCCGCAGATGGAGTCGAGTTCCGCCTCGATCTTAGCCCTGTAATCGCGAATGGTGGCGACGCGGGCCTCGTTCCCGCGGCTCTCTTCTTTCTGCTCGATGGACGAGACGATCCGCCACGAGGCGCGGCGGGCGCCGACGACGTTCTTGTATGCCACAGAGAGAAGGTTGCGCTCCTCCACGGTGAGTTCCTCCCCGTGCTCCGCCGCCGCCCCTGTCACCTTCTCCATGAACTCCACCATCTCCTCATACCGTTCCGCCTGCTCCGCGAGCTTCGCCAAGTACACGTTGTCCTCCCTCGTCCCTGCCATCTCCGCCGTTGTATCTGCCGCCGACTCCTGCTGCCCTAATTTGCCAACGAAGAGAAAGCAAGCAGAAAGGAGAACAAGACACCGAACTGAAGAGAGGCTACGAGCCTACGGCTTTTAAAGTGGGATACCACAGTAGGTTTCAATGATCATCTTGCAACCGTTAGATTAATATTGGATTCGTAAAATTGTTGGATAAGATCCCACGAAATTTGTAACGCCGGCAATGGGTGTAAACGACAGCGTAATAGCCGCAGGAGAGAACGGAAGGAAAGGCTGGCAACGGTAGGTCTGCGGATGGACGCATAGGCGCCGCATGCGATCATATCATCCACCGTCGATACTGATAGCGATGGCTGGAGGCGATCAGATCGATGCGCGAGTATGAAAAGACAAGAGACAGCTGGGGGTGGTCCCTCGTTTAGACACGCGTCAAATGAATCCGCCGTTGAATCTCTGAAGTTATTTATGAAGATGGGTGGTGGGGATGGACGGAGTTCATCATCTTGTTAAGACAGGCTTTTAAAGGGTTATGTGTGAGATAGATTGGGGACAGCTAAGCAAAGGAATAATATTATAATTTTTTATGATTTTTTATGTAATTTTATATTAATTTTCATTTGATTTTGTTTAATTGAGGGGTGTGTTCCATCCTATTAAAATAATATTTTAAATTACAATATAAACATAAAGAACTTTATAAGATCCATTATTGGTAAAATGAGAGCTATCGAATAACTACAATAATAGATAAAAGTTGGTTGTTAGATGTTACAATAGTATTATAATCTTACGATGATTTTGTTTCATTGACCGTAAGGGCTTATTTAGTTTAGAGTTATCACATACAATCAAGATTATTTATCTACTATAATCTAGAATAATCATATTTAGTTTGAGGGTTTTTTTAGATTTCGAAATTTTTCTCAATTCCGAAACATCAGTAAACATCAACAATCTCAACATTGAAAGTTAAGTATTTTTTTTTTAAAATTACCCTCTGAATAGGGCAGTGCCGGATTTGACATTAGGATGATGTGGAGGTGGCAACAAGTAGATTGCTGGCACGAGGAGGAGCGGTAGTCGGAGGTGGCAGCGGCAAGTGTTGGTAGTGGGCGGCAAGAGATGCTAGATCAATAACGAGGTGATGCAGAGGTGGCAGCAGGCAGCGGAAGCAGCGTAGCATTCCATCACACGTGCAGATTATCGCGAAGCTTCCTGTGGCGGTCGGAGGTGCTTCTTATGGCTATCGGAGGTGGCAACAGCGACACTGGGCGGCGGAGGTGGCAGCAACAGGCGACGATGGGCAACAGGCGACGATGGGCAGCAGCGACGAGCAAGCTCAGCAACAGAGGCAGTGCAACGCCCGGAGGTGGCAGCAAGTGCGGGGCCGTAGCTGTGCGGAGGAAGATGACGAATGTTTTTTTTTTTTTAACTTAAGTATTTAATTAAAATTTTAGTTAATTAAATTAATCAACTCCTAAATATAGTTGGAGTAAATTAAATTGACATAATCTATAGCCTAATAAAATTATCTAAAAAATCTAAAATAATAAAAAATTATCAAATTTTATTTATTTATATATATCACTATTAATAATAATATTATCATTATTACACTAGGGATAATTCAATAAAATATCACACTAGCTTATGTATTAAAATATCCAAACAAATAAATTTTTATTACATAATCTTCTTTTCATTCTCTGTAATTTTGATTATATAATTATCTAATAATCATATAACTAAGCTTATATATATATATATGATAATTTAAACTAAATGCATTCTAATAATTTTAGAATGGAAACCATATGGTCCACAATCGACCGACTTATCTAGGGATTTTTTTTTTTTTTTATTTTTATAATGATGTTGTAGCCGTTAGCAACCAATTTATGCACGTTGTAATAATTATTTGTCAGCTTTTACATAGTGAATCCAAATAATGTGCATTTTATGGATGTTATCAAGTTTCAAATTTAAATTATTATTTTAATTAGGTTGTTACCCTCAATTAAATATAATCATCCTAAGATAATATTATTATTGTAACAGCTAGTAACATTCATGGACGGATTTATACATGGACGGGGGGCACTACACCACGTGTAAATCTTATTAGTAATATACTAATATTATTATTATTTATAAATTAATTTAGGAGAAATAAAAGAGCGGTGGAAGAAGTATTTTCATCAACTTTTTAATAAAGGTTTAGAACACCAACTTAACTTGGATAATTTAATTAGGTCAAATGAGCATCGAAATTTTAATTTTTATCGTAGAATTCAAACTTCAGAAGTAAAATAAACTTTAAATGAGATGCACAATAGAAAAGCCGTTGGACCAGATGATATTCCGATAGAGGTGTGGAAGTGCTTAGGGAAACAAGGTATTGAATGACTTACAAAATTATTTAACATGATATTGAAAACGAACAAAATGCCTGATCAATGGAGGATAAGTACTCTAGTTCCCTTATATAAGAATAAGGGAGACGTACAAAATTGTACAAACTATAGGAGTATTAAACTAATGAGTCATACTATGAAACTTTGGGAAAAAAGTAATAGAAAAAAGATTAAGGAAGGAGACCACAGTGACAGAAAATCAATTTGGGTTTATGCCGGGAAGGTCGACAATAGAAGCTATACATCTTCTTAGACAATTAATTGAAAAATATCGGGAGCAAAAATAAGATCTACACATGGTATTCATTGACTTAGAAAAAGCGTATAATAGAGTCCCAAGAGAAATTATATGGCGAATTTTAGAAAAGAGAGGTGTTAGCGTAACATATATTGAACTAATTAAGGATATGTATGAGGATGTAACGATCAGAGTAAAGACTTCAGGGGGAGTAATTGAAGCATTTCCAATAAAGATAGAGTTACATCAAGGATCAGCTCTAAGTCCCTATCTTTTTACACTAATTATGGACGAACTCACTGCGCACATTTAAGACACAGTACCGTGGTGCATGTTGTTTACAGATGATATTATTTTGGTAGATGAGACACGTGAAGAGTAAATGCTAAGCTAGAATCTTGGAGGGAAACACTAGAAGGGAAAGGTTTTAGGATTAGTAGAATAAAAACAAAATATATAGAATTTAAGTTTAGCAATATTAGATGTAATGCGACAATTGTTAAGAAAGGAGATGACGAGTTGCCAGGAATCGAGAGTTTTAAATATTTAGGATCATTTTTACAAAACGATTGAGAGATTGAGAGAGATGTCTTACATAGAATACAAGCAGGATGGTTGAAATGGAGAAAAGTATCGAATGTTTTATGTGATTATAAAGTACCCTGAAACTTGAAGGAAAATTCTAGAAAACTGACCTGATATGTTAGGAGCTGAATGTTGGACTATGACTCGAGCACGAGTAGAAGATGAGAGTTGCAGAGATGAGGATGTTAAGATCGATGTGTAGACATACGAGAATTGACAAAATAAGAAATGAGAGCATAGAGAGAAAGTTGAAGTTGCATCTATTGAGGGAAAACTCCGAGAGACACGTTTAAGATGGTACGGATATGTACTTAAACGACCAATAAATGCTCCAGTTAGGCGATGTGAAACTATGATAAATATGCATATCAAACGAGGAAGAGGAAGACCAAAAAAGACTTAGTTAGCAACAATAAAACAAGATAAAAAATATTTAAATATAGATGATGATATAATAGGAGATAGAGCTCAATGGCGTAAAAGGATTCATACAGCCGACCCCACCTAGTGGGAAAAGGCTTGGTTGTTGTTGTTGTTATAAACTAATTTAGGTGAAAGACAAATATCTCTATACGATTTCGGAGTTCAAAACTTCCAACGAGTCGATGGGCCCATGGCACGACGATAAAGACTACTCACTCTGTAGCTCTGGTGTGGAGGTCTCGTGTAAAACTACGACGAGAATGTTCTTGAGCCTGATTTGAGAGAAAGGTGCAATTTCTCTTCTTCTTAGTCCTTACTCCTTGGGGTTTTGAAACCCTTAAAACTGAGAAAGGAAAAAAAAAAACTTATTTTAGTGTTTTCATATTCATCTCTCTATCCTACCTTCCCTTTCTAGTTCCTTGATCATCCTTCTAAGTTCTATCGGCAATTTACCAAAAGGCGTACTAAGTTTAATGTATTTACCAAAAGGCGTATCACCGTTTGGTATTTACCAAAAGGCACAGGTAAATGATGTGTATTACCGAATATAACCCTCCCGCCAACTCCTCTGATCAGTCATCATTTCCCAGGCATCTGAACCATATTTTTAAATAACTTTGATTTAAAAAAAAATAAAATCGATCATTAGTGTACCTCCCTCCTTCGTGACATGCGAGTGCATCTTCGTCTTGTGAAACCCTAGTTTAGTGACCTCGAGTTTTTCTCAAGCGGCACCAAGCATTTCAGTTCAATTAAAAACCAGGAGTGTTCGTGAGCCAACAGTGAAGGATTCTAGGGTTTACATTAATCAGCTAGTATCATAATGGCGCAAAGACGTCGATCGGGTGTATCATCATCCTCTCCACATCAATTAGCTGTAAAGGTTATCATTTTACAAACTCTGTGATATTGAGAAGCTGAACTAGTATGATTTAAAATTTTTTTATTTTTATAAAGTATAGGGTTCAGTTGATGTTGGACAGAAACTGCATTGGAACAGTGTCCTCGGTCACTTTAAAAGTTTTTTTCAACCATCCACGAAGAAAGGAACGCATGAAGACTCTGTTATTTTACATGACCGACACATAGTGTTGATCAAACAGTCACCCTTTCGTATTTTTTTGGACATAGAAGATATGCAGCACATCCGTGGGATTTTGGTAAATATATTTCAAAATTGGGATTCAAGTAGTCAAACCTTTAGATTCTCAGGTACAATTTATAATTCCGTATTTTAATTACAAAGTAGTTGTATGTTAAAATTTAATCTTTTGCTAAACGTGGGCCTGATACGATGCCGTATCAGGCCCAACGTGGGTCTGATATGATGTCGTATTAGGCCCAACGTGGGCCTGATACGATGCTGTATCAGGCCTAACGTGTGCTTGATATGACATCGTATCATGTCCACGGTGTTCCTAATACTTTTGTATGTGTTGGTAGAAGTCTAATAATAATTTAACTTGGTCAGGTGTTCCGGTTTGCTTCACAAGAGGAGACGTTTCATTGCTGCTTGGTATTGTAGATCGAGGAGCTTCAATTCCGATGAATTCAGCTAAAGCATCCAGTGACCTCTTTCTAACTTACTTCTTAAACAAAAAAGAAGCTACTAGATCAAGAATTGAGGAGTTGCTTAAATTTTATGGCAATCGCGTTGAAGTCGAAGATGATGTTTTATTATTTTGCAAATTCTATATTTTGTATATATTTGTTTGTGTCTTATTTTCTTCTAGTACATATAAGGTCCCGTTAAGTCTTATAGATATAGTAGATGATTTTGAGAATCTTGATAGATTCAACTGGGTTGAAGCAATCCATGAATTTATGGCTCCACAATTACCTAAGATTGGGGACATATTTTCATCAACTGAGACAAAACATTCTAACACCAACCTCCCTTACCTAAAGGGATTTGCTGGTTTTTTAACAGTAAGTGTATAATTTGTGTGAAATTTTTTAATATTTTACGGACAATTTTAAAATAGTTAACCCTTGTGATGGTGAATCAGGCATGGTTTTTGAAGCATATTCCAATCCAAAAATCATACAAAATAAAAGGAGCCAGAATAAATAAGTGGAGGAATATTCCTTCATATATTAGTAAGGTGAGAGAATTTATTGACCAAGTTTTATCTGAAGAGGTAAATTTTGAATACTTTGACTATAGTTTGGTTAAAAAGTCTTGTTTTAACATGCGGTTTAATATTCTTACAAGTTGTGATTGACCTAATCCCTAACCAAGATGAAAGATCATTGGTTGAGAACCTTGCTGGCGTTGATGACAGTCCACATGCAATGGAGGCATCACAAATTGAAGTCAATGTAGGAGGAAGGCAGATTAATAAGGATTGTTGTAATTGCATTATTCAAGCAAACAGAATTAAAGAGCTAACAATGGAGAACATGCAATTGAAGGAGAGGGTGAAAGAGTTACTTAAAATAGTTGGGAAAAAAGCATGGAATCTCAATATAGCGAGCCTGTAGACGATCCTCAAATTGAACCTGTAGGTGTTACAACAAGAAGTAGGAGAGGACGTGATAGAAGTCGCTATGATTACAGGGATACTCCAATTGATAGTCCATTGTGGCTCAAAACTTTACTTAAGAGGCAGCGTAGAAATATACAAATAAGTGAGTCTGCGGAGAAAGTTACAAGTATAGGAGAAGGAAAAAAAAGTTGTCAAAGAATATGTTGTTGTGGGCAAGGGGAAAGGAAAAATTGTTTTGGATGAAATGGAAGAAGAAATTAATATTGTACAATTGATGGAAGACAAATCTGATGAAGAGGCAGACAAGAATGTAGATATGTTTGCCAAATATGACAAAATAAGGAAACAAGCAATTGATGTAAGACGATATCTGCAAATTTCATTGTAATTTGTTAGATTTAATGGATTATCTAATTGCCTTTTTTGTTTGTATGCATAGTATGTGAAGAAGCAATTTAAGTCTTCCAAGAAAAAAAAACAAGACGAAGAGGTGGCGTACTTGTTAAAAGCCTTGGAGGAAATAAAATATGTAAATTACATAGTTGAATAGTCAAGTATATTATATGCTTATCTGATTACATAGTTGAGCTAAGGTTATCGAAATTAAATTTGTAAAAATAATCTCTGATTTGTTTACTTTGTAGGTTTACAAATGATATAGTTTGGGAGGAATCACCCTTTTGTTTAAATTTGTATTCCCTTTTATCTGGTCTGAATGGAGAAATGTTGAAAAGAGAGGATGTAATCGACACGTATTGTAAAATTCTATTTAGGGGGCATTCCCGTCTGGAAGCACATACAACAAGTCAATATATTGTTCAACATTCTTCACAGTAAGGAATTGATTTGATTATAGTAAAAAATAGAATTCTTTTTATTATTTGGTTATGTATGTATTGTTAGGACCTTCGGATGCTAGAGAGGGGGGGTGTGAATAGCCTCTACTAAAAACTCAATCAATTCCTCACAAAAGCTTGTTAGCACAGTGGAAATAAACAAAAAGAAAACTGATGCAAGGAAAGAAACACAACCCACAGCTTACACAAGTATGTACGAGGTTCGGGGATAACTTGCCCCTACTCCTCGGCGTGTCCGTAAGGTATACGATCCCTTGATCTTTCGGTAGATCACACCCCGGACAAATTCCGGCTAAGTATATCTCCTTCTCGGTGGAGTAACCTCTCCACAACGTCACAGAAAAGATTTGAAATGAAGCACAGGACTTACAGAATTCAGTGACCAAAAGAAATGAACAATGAAACTTACAGCCACGAAGCAGAACGCAAAGACAGAAGGGATTCCTCAGCCAAGAGCTCAACAACACAGCACCCTTGCTTCGGTCGACAGAGAGTTTCAAAAATCTTACCAAACCTCTCTTCTGCCTTCTTCTTATTCTGCTTTCTCACTGTCTTCAGCCAGAGCCGAATCACTATCACCTGTATCGAATCATTGCGACCAACTCAGGCATCGCCAATCACTCTTCCTCCTCATCTGGTTCTCTGAACTCACACCAATACCATCCATGGTCTTCACTGGTGTCTCTGAGCTCGAACCAATAAGCAAGAGTCAAGCTGTTGCCAACTGATCGCAGCCAGTGAACGTTGACGCTCCAATTGCACCATTTGCAACGAAACACAGTAGAAAGAGCATTTGGTCTTATTCTTCTGATGGAGCTTAATTTGAAATTAAGCACTGGCACGACACCTACAACCTGTAACCCAAAAATCTCACAGCAGATGATTTGATCAGGTGAATCAGAAATTGCAGAGAAACAGCAGAAGACAAACGACATTGTTGTGGATCGGTCAACAGACCAATCCATAACCTTCCGGACCGATCAGGACACACCCTGATCGATGCTCGATGATCTGATCGATGCGTGGACCGATCGGCCTATGGTGGATCGATCCGGGCCGATCCCCTATCGCTCGAATCCCATCGCATCCCATTGCTTCCCGATCGGTCCGCAGGCCGTCGGATAACCTGATTGTACGTGCAGTTCTTGATCGGTCACGAGACCGATCGAGATAATCCAATTGTTTACGTGTGGTTCTTGATCGGTCACGAGCCGTCGGATAATCCTGATTACGTGAGTTCTTGATCGGTTACTAGACCGATCGGATGACCAGTATCACTGGATCGATCAGCGGACCGATCCATCTCTGTGTTAGTTTTAGAGCTTCGGCCCTAAACCCTAACGTCTTCCGGTCGAGCGAGCTCAAGGCCCTCTCGACCTAGTGGAGAACAAGCTACAGGCCCTCTCCGACTTCCACGTCGGTCCGAGCCGGGCTCACGAGCCCTCTCGGCCTAGTCAGGAGAGCAGGCTGCGAGCCCTCACCGACTTCGTCCGGTCTAGAGAACGAGCTACCGAGCCCTCTCCGACCTAGTCCGGAGAACGAGCTACCGAGCCCTCTTCGACTTCGCGTGCCAAGTATCCGTGCTTGGACTTTTCCTCTCCACATGATCAACCTTGATCATTAATCAGTCTGAGTTTAATTAATATCTGATACAAACTTAAATCAGTGTCAACATCAAAACAACAGCCAGGTCAGACTGTATTAACATGTATGATTTTGCATATTTGTAGTCATTAATGAAATCGTCAAGTAAGTTTGTCTTCCAACACATGATAAAGACGGATAGACGAGATGAAGAGGTAAGGTATATATTTATACCTTTATGCAGTGATAATGCACACTTCCACTTGCTGGTGGTGGACACCAAATCAATGACGTTCAATCAGTACAATTCTCTAGCAAGTGGAAGTAAATACAAATATGAATTTGAAGCAACGGTGAGCATATAATAATAATGTCTATGGTTGTATTTTAATATAAATGCTAGTTGATAGAAAATGGAAATTTCATCTTCAATCTTCAGGTATCAGACTTTAAATTATATAGTCGTGAGCACGTTGCTGCTATTCATCCAAACTTGGAAAGACATTATCCGTTTGATAGATGGGTCTCTCGCACAATAGAATGTCCACAACAACAAGCAAGGTAAATCGAGTACAACGTGTGAATATAAATTATTGATAAAAAAATATTGACTATAAAAATGTTGTTGTTCTTTACAGCGTTGACTGTGGCTTCTTTGTGATGTAATACATTCGATGTCTCCTATATGATATGAAGATAGACTTCAAACAAGAAGACATGAAAAAGATTAGAATTGATGTAATGATATCAATTTTTAGGGATAAGTATTTTAAAACATTGGATTAAATATCCAGTCTTGTAAGGCAAAAACTTGTATAGAATGTAAATGAACTTATTACGTAGTATAGGTAGTTTAATATCTTTGTATGTAGTCTTTGTTGTATAATACGATGGTATGTAGTATATGAGAAGATTATAAATTGTCACTGGAATATTAATAATATTACATAGTGATTAGTCAAATATAAGTCACAATATACAAAATGCGATGCTGGTGCTTATCAGTGGAAAGAGACAATGTATATAAGTTATAATGCACACCATTTCTATCTTCTCAAAACTGAAAACATGGTAACGGTTGGGATTGTTTAAAAAATCAAATAGGCTCGGACCAACAGTCGGTTTCAAGAGCACAACGTCACTAAGTTCCGTGCCAACTGCCACGGAGCAATACCTTATTAGAAATGGGGTATAAATACGTTTTGACACCAGATATACCATCTTTCCAGTTAGAACTTCACAGGGAACGTGATTTCAGGTAAATCCAAGTAGGGGAGGGCCATCAGTGGGTTTTGGTCAAAACCAACTGATGGACCTAGACACCTCTGATGGGACCCATTTCAGTTCTTGTGGTATTCTGGAGTTGCAAGGACTCAAAATCTGCTGGCAAATCATTATTTAAAACTCTATAGGTGCTGGGAAAAAAATAAAATACAATCAGGATCTGTTGGGTCTGATATGCTTGAATATCAGGCCCAACGTGGGCCTGATATAAGTGCATATCAGGCCCAACGTGGGCCTGATATGAGTATCATTTAATAAAGCATTATTCTATCTCCCCCTAATATAAACTCTAAACAATCTAACAACGATCTGATAAAAAAAATAAAATAAGATCAATTTTAAAAGACACCTTCCATAGGGTAGAAAAGAAAAGTTGTGCACTGTCCCGTGCCAACTGGCACGGAGCCATACCTTCTAATCCATGGTATATAAATTATTTTTGATACCATATATACCATCTCCCCACCAAGACCTTCACAGGGGACTTAATTTCATGTAAATCCAAGTAGGGGAGGGCCATAAGTGGGTTTTGGTCAAAACCCACTGATGGACCTAGACACCTCTGATTGGACCCATTTCAGCTTTAGTGGTATTCTGGAGTTGCAAGGACTCCAAATCTGCTGGCAAATCATTATTTAAATATCTATATGTGCTGGGAAAAAATAATATAAAATCAGCCTCCGTTGGGCCTGATATGCTTGGATATCAGGCCCAACGTGGGCCTGATATGAGTATCATTTAATAAAGCATTATTCTATCTCCCCCTAATATAAACTCCAAACATTCTAACAGGGGCCTGATAAAAAAAATAAAATAAGATCAATTTTAAAAGTCACCTTCCATAGGGTAGAAAAGAAAAGTTGTGCACTGTTCCGTGCCAACTGGCACGGAGCCATACCTTCTAATCCATGATGTATAAATTATGTTTGACACCATATATACCATCTCCCCACCAAGACCTTCACAGGAGACTTGATTTCATATAAATCCAAGTAGGGGAGGCCCATCAGTGGGTTTTGGTCAAAACCAACTGATAGACCTAGACACCTCTGATTTGACCCATTTCAGCTCTAGTGGTATTCTGGAGTTACAAGGACTCCAAATCTACTGGCAAATCATTATTTAAATATCTATAGGTGCTGGGAAAAAATAAAATAAAATCAATCATCCTCTGTTGGGTCTGATATGCTGGGATATCAGGCCCAACATGGGCCTGATATGAGTGCATATTAGGCCCAATGTGGGCCTGATATGAGTATCATTTAATAAATCCCAAAGTGGCCTTGGTATGTGATCCTGTCCGAATCGCCGAACCAAAGGACGCTGGGCACGTGGCGCGCTTCTAGTCGATGACGTAGGCCTCCGTCGGGTCACGCGAAGCTCCGGCGAACCTGCACAGAAGTCGGGCCGGGAAAGGTTCCCGGCGGCGACCCTCCGACGCTCAAGTTAGGCAAGCAAACAGTGTAAAAGGGTGGCTCCAGAGATGTTTCTTGCGCGTACCTGCGGCGAAGTAAGAGGCCCTATTTATAGAGCGAGGAGAGAACTAATGCACGTTCACCGAGGTGTAGACGTGTCAGCAACCCATACTTCGGTATACAGTTGTCAGAGAGCTTACCTGACACCATACTGCTACAGTCCGAGCATGTCTTCGATGGGACAACAGGACACCCCGTTACCAGACTAGGAGTATGACGTAGCCATGCGACTTGACGGCTGTCAAAGGGTGTTCCCTTCCTTTACCCATCGCCCGGCTAGGACATCCGTCCGGCTGACCGGGCAAAGAACGGCATCCGGACGGCCTTAATTCCCTTCGTCGGCCGGGTGGCACGTCCCTCCACTCGGTCATTATGTACTGTTTCATTGAGCGTCGGAACCCTGGTCCTTACCAGGGTGCTTTTTACTACCAGATGTCCCTTTCTTCCAAATCCGGTCGGCTCGTCCTTCTCCAGCGAGCCACTGGGCCCTGTGACCTCCCCGTGGAGTTGACCCCTCGTTATGGGGTTCCGGATTCTTACCACCGGATCACTTGCCTCCCCCTCGAGTCTAGTCGAAGGAGACGAAGTCCGACTGACTGGACTGCCGATCTGACTGAGCAATGACCCTTGCCTTAGCCGCTCGGCCAGGCATAAGGATACTCATCCGTTCGGCAGTGTCTTGCCCGTGCCTTGTGCTTCTCTCGGAATCCATGTCCAATGCTCCCCCCCCACTATTTATCACGTGCACTGCGCACGATAAGGGGAGCTCATTAAATGCGGCCAGTATCCAGTTGACACGTGGCGATCGTGCGCTTGTCAGCGTATGGCGGTGGCATCACTTCCGATGGGACAACCGCCGTTCGAAATGAACGGCTGGATGATGATCTGGGTATCCGTGACCTGGATCGGACGGTGGACAATAATGGCAGCCGTCCATATAAAGCTCCCGACCCATGTTCCTCGCCGCATTTCATCCTCCTCATTTCCAGACACCCTGCTGCTCCTTCTTTCACCGGCAACCTTGTGCTCAGGCTTTCCGGCGACCACACGGCTTATTCTGACCATCTCCCTCGCTTGTAAGACCCTTTTTCTTACTCTCGACGTTTTCTTCTTTCTGTTATTCGTCCCCTTCAGTTGGTTTCCTCCATTCTCTGCTTGAACCCTCCTTTTTTATCCCGCATTCTTGTCTTTTGATCATGACCAGCACCTCGCAGTCGGCCGGCGGCGCTCCGGGTCTGTGGTATACGACCATGGAGAGCCGTTTTGACGAGGAAGATGCATTGCGTCTCGTTCGGACTTACGACCTGCCGACCGACCATCAAATAGTGCTAGCCACGCCGGCCGATCGGCCTCATGAACCGCCGTCCGGCACTGTTCTTTTCTTCCGAGACCAATTCCTAGCCGGACTGCGTTTTCCACCCCCTAAGTTTTTCTTAGAAGTTTGCAACTATTTTCGCATTCCGCTCGGCCAAGTGGTTCCTAACTCTATTAGGCTGCTGAGCGGAGTGATAGTTTTGTTCAAACTGAATGGCATCCCCTTAACCCCAAAAATTTTCCACTACTTCTACTATCCCAAGCAAGCCGAGTGGGGTACCTTTGTTTTCCATTCTAGGATAGGCTTCGTCCTTTTTGATCATATGCCGAGCTCCAACAAACATTGGAAGGAGCATTTTTTCTATATACGTTTCCCAGAGTGGCCAACTTTCCGCACCAAGTGGCAGACGGCCATGCCCGCGCAACCGGAGCTCGGCAAGTTTAGAGGCGACGCGGACTATCTCTATGCAGCCGAACGACTAGTCGGTCAGCGCTATCATATTGACAAGATGCTCCTTCCAGGAGTAATGCATATATTCGGCTTGTCTTCTACCCCAGCCGATCTGCCCTGTAGCATGAGTAAGTTCTCTTATCTCCCCCTTTATTATGTTCTAACTGATTTATTTTCTGCTTCTGTAGCTGAAGTCATGTGGCGCGCCAAAGCTACCAAGAGGCTCAAATTGAAGGCCGCTCAGATTGAGGCGGTGACGAGCAAGGAGGCCGCCGAACGGGGCCTTGCTGCGGTTGATCCGGCCGGCGAAGAAGGTGCGGGGACACCAACTATCCCTGAAGCTTCAAACGTCCCCGCTCCTCCTGATGAGGCCGCGGGCGACATAGAACCTCCTACCGAAGCTGTGGTGGAGGACCGCTCGGCCGATGATGTGCCGCTACGCACTCGGAAACGTCGACGCCCGGATTCCACACCCGCCTCTACATTTGACGAGCCACAGCCCGAGCGGGGCGCGGATGTACCGGTGCTGTCCGGTACGGTTTCCCTCGAGAGTACCCCGACCCCTCAGGGTTCTCCGAGGGCCAGCTCGAAGGTGCCGCCCTCCAGCTCTTCAAGAACTTTGCGCCGTATCAGGCGTTTGGGCGAGCTTCCTTCTTCGTCCACCGGCAAAGCCGGTACTTCCCAGAGCGAGCCGAGCGGCCAGAATTTAATAAAGACCGTTCTGCGCCTCCCCTCAGAGGTGTACATGGCTGCTGCTGATCGGCCAGTGGTCCCCGAGCAGTAGATTACTCTGACGGGCCCTCTTGCACAAGCTTGGATAGATGCTCGGCGTCGAATAGCCAAGATGACTCCCGGGCAGCTTGGTGACAGCAACCTACAACAGGCCACCGGGGTATGTTCTCCTTTTCTTGGTTGGCCTATTCGAATTATGTTTTTAACCTGCGCACATTTGCTGGCAGAACTGGGTGGAGCAGATCGCTATTAGCGATCGATTGGCCGAACTGGAGGACGAGTTGAAAAAAGCTGCGGGGGGCAACGGGCAGTCAACGGCCGCTCTGGAGAAGGCCAAAAAACTACTGGACGCCGAACGGAAAAGGGCTAACGATTTGGCTTGAAGCGATGATCAAGCAACGAGATAAAGATATCAAGACGGCGACCACCCGGAAGCTCCAGGCCATCGATGATATGGACCGGATGAAGGTGGAGATCAGGGGGCTGGAGCAACACATCAAAGACTTGGACGCCTTGCTGACCACCTAGAAGGAGAGCCGCTCGGCGGATCTCCAAAGATTCGATGGAGACTTGAAAGAGCTCCAAGCCGCCAGTGACGCCGCTCACGCCACGCTCAAGGAATACAAAGAGGGGGAGTTGGCCCGCTCGGAAGAAGTGAGGAAGGCGTTCCTCCGCTCGGAAGACTTCGGAGAGAAGTTCACCGACAAGATATCCCTCACGTTCGAGGAGGCGATCAAGGCGGCGGTGGGCTATCTGAAGACCAAAGGTCACCTGCCTGCCGAGCTGACCATCCCCCCCGAGGATCTAGTGAGCGTGATGGACACCATTCCCGACGCTCTTTTTGATTTTGATGTGTGAAGAGCGTTTTTATAAACTTTTTTATATTCCCGTCGTTCGGCCCAGCTTATCTCTGTAATGACTTTTTTGGCTTGCATAATAGATAATCTTCTGTTCCTTTCACTTTTTATTTTAGCAAGAAAATTTTCCCCCATCACGACTGTGTTCCTAAAAACTCTTCCGCTCGGAATCTCGCTATGCCAGACATGATCTGTCTTTAATGTCTTTCATCATGCGACTGAGCAGCCGCTCAGCGCGCAGACGTCGCTTGTTTGCCTTTTCCATTCCGATTAACCATCTTTTGCTTCGCGCCTCACCTCAAAGAGGTTTTCGCTGGATTTTCGCATGCGAGCCGCTCGGACGTTTATAGACGCCGGCTCGTCTCTCGATATTTAACGTCGGAGCTCGACGGCGCGGATATTTATAGTCGGTCGGCGCGGCTCTCGATCTTTAACGATGGGACTCGTCGGCCTTCCGCTCGGACGTTTATAGACGCCGGCTCGTCTCTCGATATTTAACGTCGGAGCTCGACGGCGCGGATATTTATAGCCGGTCGGCGCGGCTCTCGATCTTTAACGACGGGACTCGTCGGCCTTCCGCTCGGACATTTATAGGCTCGTCTCGATATTTAACGTCGGAGCTCGGCGCGGATATTTATAGCCGGTTGGCGCGGCTCTCGATCTTTAAGCGAGACTCGTCGGCCTTCCGTGAGCGTTTATAGGCGCGGCTCGTCTCTCTATATTTAACGTCGGAGCTCGGCGGCGCGGATATTTATAGCCGGTCGGCGCGGCTCGATCTTTAACGAAGGACTCGTCGGCCTTCCGCTCGGACGTTTATAGGCGCGGCTCGTCTCTCGATATTTAACGTCGGAGCTCGACGGCGCGGATATTTATAGTCGGTCGGCTCTCGATCTTTAACGACGGACTCGTCGGCGCGGACGTTTATAGACCGGCTCGTCTCTCGATATTTAACCCGGCTCGACGGAGCGGATATTTATAGCCGGTCGGTAGCGGCTCTCGATCTTTAACGACGGGACTCGTCGGCCTTCCACTCACCAGGTCGAGCGACCTTGGCCTTCGTATCATATCCCGCGCTAGAACAATATTTATGCCCGGCCGAACAGCACGGATCATTCGCTTACGAGTTTAAATATATAACCCTCCAGGCCGATCGGCTCGGGGGCCTTCGTTCTCGAGCTCCTAGCTCAGATATAAACCTCCCAGCCGATCGGCTCGGGGTCTTCACGCAGTAAGCCGTTTGGCAGGGAATGCTCAATGCGCTTTCATCTTTTTGCTTCCTGTATTACAAGTACATAGGCGACTAGCATATACACCAGAATAAATTACAATCGTGCACCTTTCATCCAGCTCGATAGGGCTGGAGATGATTCACTCACGGTCGATCCGGTGCCGTCCTCATCCTCCAGTAGTAGCGCGGCGGAGTTTTCAATAACCTTGAAGGACACGCCCAAGGAGCTTCCGGCTTAAGCGTCGTAAGCGAGCTTGACTTTCTTCCAGACAAGATCGCCGACCTGGAATGATCTGGGGATTACTCGGCGGTTGTAGTTCTGCTTCATGCGCTGCCGGTATGCCATCAATCGCACGGACGCCCTAGCTCGCTCCTCTTCGACCAAATCCAGCTCCATGTTCCTCCGCTCGGCGTTCCCCTCATCATAGCTCTGGATCCGGATGGACTCAACGCCGACTTCAACCGGAATGACTGCCTCACCTCCATACACCAAATGGAACGGTGGCAGGTGGGGCTTCCGCTCGGCCACCAGATGCTGATGTTGCTTGCTGCTCCGGCCGCTCGGATGCTACTTTCTGTTTTTGCTCTACGAGCTTGGCGGCCCTTGTCTCGACCAGAGTGTCAAGTTCCTCGTTTGAAAGCGTCACCATGTGTTGTCGTCCAGCTTCGTCCGTTGTTTCCGATCGGATGCAGGAGCGTTCCCACAGACGACGCCAAATTGATCCTGTCCGAATCGCCAAACCAAAGGACGCTGGGCACGTGGCGCGCTTCTAGTCGATGACGTAGGCCTCCGTCGGGTCACGCGAAGCTCCGGCGAACCTGCACAGAAGTCGGGCCGGGAAAGGTTCCCGGCGGCGACCCTCCGACGCTCAAGTTAGGCAAGCAAACAGTGTAAAAGGATGGCTCCAGAGATGTTTCTTGCGCGTACCTGCGGCGAAGTAAGAGGCCCTATTTATAGAGCGAGGAGAGAACTAATGCACGTTCACCGAGGTGTAGACGTGTCAGCAACCCATACTTCGGTATGCAGTTGTCAGAGAGCTTACCTGACACCATACTGCTACAGTCCGAGCATGTCTTCGATGGGACAACAGGACACCCCGTTACCAGACTAGGAGTATGACGTAGTCATGCGACTTGACGGCTGTCAGAGGGTGTTCCCTTCCTTTACCCACCGCCCGGCTAGGACATCCGTCCGGCTGACCGGGCAAAGAACGGCGTCCGGACGGCCTTAATTCCCTTCGTTGGCCGGGCGGCACGTCCCTCCACTCGGTCATTATGTACTGTTTCATTGAGCGTCGGAACCCTGGTCCTTACCAGGGTGCTTTTTACTACCAGATGTCCCTTTCTTCCAAATCCGGTCGGCTCGTCCTTCTCCAGCGAGCCACTGGGCCCTTTGACCTCCCCGTGGCGTTGACCCCTCGTTATGGGGTTCCGGATTCTTACCATCGGATCAGTATGGTATCCTTTCTTATAAATTTATACTATCTCCCCCTTTCCATAAACTCAAAATGTGCTACCATGCTCCTTATGAAAAAATAAAAAATAAAATAAAATTAGAAGGTGCTACCATAGAGTTTAACTCTATAGCATGACCATAAGTGGAATAAGTGGCAACTGGCAAGGAGCCATACCTTCTAATCCATGGTGTATAAATTATGTTTGACACCATATATATCATCTCCCCACCAAGACCTTCACAAGGGACTTGATTTCATGTAAATCCAATTAGGGGAGGGCCATCAGTGGGTTTTGGTCAAAACCCACTAATGGACCTAGACACCTCTGATTGGACTCATTTCAGTTCTAGTGGTATTCTGGAGTTGCAAAGACTCCAAATCTTCTGGTAAATCATTATTTAAATATCTATAGGTGTTGGAAAAAGACAATATAAAATCAGCCTCCGTTGGGCCTGATATGAGACCATATCAGGCCCAAAGTGGCCCTGGTATGGTATCCTTTCTTATAAATTTATACTATCTTCCCCTTTCTATAAACTCAAAATGTGCTACCATGCTCCTTATGAAAAAATAAAAAATAAAATAAAATTATAAGGTGCTACCATATGGTTTAAGTCTATAGTATGGCCATAAGTGGAATAAGTGGCAACTGGCACGGAGCCATACCTTCTAATCCATGGTTTATAAATTATGTTTGACACCATATATACCATCTCCGCACCAATACCTTCACAGGGGACTTAATTTCATGTAAATCCAAGTAGGGGAAGGTCATCAGTGGGTTTTGGTCAAAACCCACTGATTGACCTAGACACCTCTGATTTCAGTTCTAGTGGTATTCTGGAGTTGCAAGGACTCCAAATCTGCTGGCAAATCATTATTTAAATATCTATAGGTGCTGGGAAAAAACAAAATAAAATCAACCTCCGTTGGGCCTGATATGAGTGCATATCAGGCCCAACGTGGGCCTGATATGAGTGCATATCAGGCCCAACGTGGGCCTGATATGAGACCATATCAGGCCCAAAGTGGCCTTGGTATGGTATCATTTCTTATAAATTTATACTATCTCCCCTTTTCTATAAACTCAAAATGTGCTACCATGCTCCTTATAAAAAAATAAAAAATAAAATAAAATAAAATTAGAATGTGCTACCATATGGTTTAAGTCTATAGCTTGGCCATAAGTGGAATAAGTGGCAACTGGCAAGGAGCCATACCTTCTAATCCATGGTGTATAAATTATGTTTGACACCATATATACCATCTCCCCACCAAGACCATCACAGGGGACTTGATTTCATGTAAATCTAAGTAGGGGAGGGCTATTAGTGGGTTTTGGTCAAAACCCACTGATGGACCTAGACACCTCTGATTGGACCCATTTCAGTTCTAGTGGTATTCTGGAGTTGCAAGGACTCCAAATCTGCTGGAAAATCATTATTTAAATATCTATAGGCGCAGGGAAAAAATAAAATAAAATCAATCAGCCTCCGTTGGGCCTGATATGCTTGGATATCAGGCCCACCGTGGGCCTGATATGAGTGCCATATCAGGCCCAACGTGGGCCTGATATGAGACCATATATGGCCCAAAGTGGCCTTGGTATGGTATCCTTTCTTATAAATTTATACTATCTCCCCCTTTCTATAAACTCAAAATGTGCTACCATGCTCCTTATGAAAAAATAAAAAATAAAATAAAATTAGAAGGTGCTACCATAGTGTTTAAGTCTATAGCATGACCATAAGTGGAATAAGTGGCAACTGGCAAGGAGTCATACCTTCTAATGCATGGTGTATAAATTATGTTTGACACCATATATACCATCTCCCCACCAAGACCCTCACAGGGGACTTGATTTCATGTAAATCCAAGTAGCGGAGGCCCATCAGTGGGTTTTGGTCAAAACCCACTGATGGACCTAGACACCTCTGATTAGACCCATTTCAGTTCTAGTGGTATTATGGAGTTGCAAAGACTCCAAATCTGCTGGAAAATCATTATTTAAATATCTATAGTGCTGAGAAAAAACAAAATAAAATCAATCAGCCTCCGTTGGGCCTGATATGCTTGGATATCAGGCCCAACGTGGGCCTGATATGAGTATCATTTAATAAAGCATTATTCTATCTCCACCTAATATAAACTCCAAACATTCTAACAGGGGCCTGATCAAAAAAATAAAATAAGATCAATTTTAAAAGTTACCTTCCATAGGGTTGAAAAGAAAAGTTGTGCACTGTCCCGTGCCAACTGGCACGGAGCCATACCTTCTAATCCATGGTATATAAATTATTTTTGACACCATATATACCATCTCCCCACCAAGACCTTCACAGGGGACTTAATTTCATGTAAATCCAAATAGGGGAGGGCCATTAGTGGGTTTTGGTCAAAACCCACTGATGGACCTAGACACCTCTGATTGGACTCATTTCAGCTCTAGTGGTATTCTGGAGTTGCAAGGACTCCAAATCTGCTGGCAAATCATTATTTAAATATCTATAGGTGCTGGGAAAAAATAAAATAAAATCAATCAGTCTCTGTTGGGCCTGATATGCTTGGATATCAGGCCCAACGTGGGCCTGATATGAGACCATATCAGGCCCAAAGTGGCCTTGGTATGGTATCCTTTCTTATAAATTTATACTATCTCCCCCTTTCTATAAACTCAAAATGTGCTATCATGCTCCTTATGAAAAAATAAAAAATAAAATAAAATTATAAGGTGCTACCGTATGGTTGAAGTTTATAGCATGACCATAAGTGGAATAAGTGGCAACTAGCACGGAGTCATACCTTCTAATCCATGGTGTATAAATTATGTTTGACACCATATATACCATCTCCCCACCAAGACCTTCACAGGGGACTTGATTTCATGTAAATCTAAGTAGGGGAGGCCTATCAGTGGGTTTTGGTCAAAACCCACTGATAGACCTAGACACCTCTGATTGGACTCATTTCAGTTCTAATGGTATTCTGGAGTTGCAAGGACTCCAAATCTGTTGGTAAATCATTATTTAAATATCTATAGGTGCTGGGGAAAAACAAAATAACCAGGGGCTGGCGGCAACTCCTCCAATTTACAATTCAGTCAAGAACCAGGGGCTGGCGGCATTCTACAGGTCCTCCGATTATGGCCCAGTTGTTTGCACCTGCTGCATTTGATTTTTACCTTCCCATTATGTTTCGACTCGATCCTTGCCTTCTTTCGCCTACCAGGCTACACAAGGCTACGGGGACATAGCACTATAATGTTGTTGACTCCCCTAGGCCAAAATTCCTTGCTTCGACAGGGGTAAATACGATCCATGTATGTCGTTTTCCAATTATGTGAATGAAAATAATGCTCACAATATGGGAGCGTATCCATGTTCCGGTGAATTATGACGACATTTGCATGTGAGCAAGGCAATCCTGAAATTTGAAACTCCCTACAGTTACAATATTTTCTCTCCAAATCAACAATGTATGAAGCACCCCATGTCTCTACTTCCATTTCGGATTGAGAGTAGGGGTGGACTTTATATCGTCTAGATTTCTCCCTCCTTGATTGCATTTCTTTGGTAGCATGAGGTGTCAACGCAACATACCATTTCGACGCTTCCTCCTTACAGTTAAAGAACCATTGAGCTACCTTTCTTCTGGTATTATCAATTAACTTGTTTATCGGAAGTTCACGTGTCTCCTTGAACAAAGCATTTAAACTCTCTACACAATTGGTGGTTAGCATTGTGTACCTTCTGCCACTAAAGTGTGCATTAACTCATCTTTTAGGGTCAATGTTCTGAAGCCACTTATGAGCATCTGGATGTTTTTCAAGCATGAACTGCATTATGAGATCATATTGTAGTGTTGTGTTTGCTCGAGCAGCTGCCTAAAACAACCCTAAACCTGACCTACTGCCAGTATCTGTTACCATATTGCAAGACATGTGGTGGCAACAAAATGCATGATGGGCAGTAGGGTAGACTTTCCTAACTGCTGCTATAATGCCACGATGTCTATCTGATACTATACTTATTGACTCTGGATCAACATTAAAGAATCTCTTCGTATGATCCAGAAACCACTCCCATGTAGACCCGCATTCAACTTCAGCGATTCCAAAGGCTACTGGGAGGACATTGTCATTAGCATCTATTGATGTAGCCATCAACAACACACTCGGATATTTGCCTCTTAGGTGTGTGGCATCAATTCCAATTAATTTACGAAGATAAGACCTGAATACTCTTCTACAAGCTCCAAAACCCTAAAAACAACGTTGGAACTGATTATCCCCATTCCTGTGTAGTGCCATATAGGTTTCAGGATCCCTGACTCTTAACTCACGCAGATATAGTGGAAGATCTCTATATGCTTGATCATAATCTCCAACAACTTTCTTCATCGCTTTCTCTCGAACTATGTATGCTTTTCTGTAGGATATGGTCACTCCGAATCTGGCTTTTATATCTGCTATAATCATATTTGGCTTGTATTGTTCATTAACAAGAAATTGCTCTTCAACAAAAGAAGCTACAAAGGATGAAGAGAATGCTTGATGATCAGCACTTTCCCTAATGGTGTCACATTGGTGTTCCTTTATATATTTCGTAACAATGAACTCGACATCCCCCCTAGCAACTACTCTCCACTTACACGGTTGATTGAAGCAGACATCTTTTACTTTATTTTTCCGAGTGTCAACTGGGTTATATCTCATATGTTTAACCATGGCATGCTTCACAAGTTCATTCTTGAACTCTTGCCGAGACGGAAATATCTGTCCTACAAAAAATTCATGCTGATCTGTTGCCTCTTCAATTGGCCTTTGGAGCAATCGAGAATTTAAAATATATGGATTATCAGTTATTGGGAACTCCTCCTCTAAGTCACTGTACTGCTCTTGAGATATTCATATTGTTCAATCTGCATATCATCAGTAAAGAATTCTTGTACATCTGTATTGCATTGCATTTCCTCTCCATTTCGATTATAATACCCTTCCTCCTCACTCCAAGTAGGCTCATAGTAATCAACAAGTGTTGCACACGGGTTCAGAACCTCATCTTCTTGAATACTAGCTTCTTCATTTAGATCAAATGTGAAATTACTGCTTGTATTTCTATTTGTGTTATGCACACAACTATACTGTGAAGATGATGGAATATTTGTTCTGGATACTTCTCCTACATTATCTGCATGTCCAATGCTAGAATTTGCATCAAGAGTATTCCATATCTCAAATAGAATTTCGTCAGTTATATGATCATCCATGATAAATAAATTACAAACTATTTTAGTAAATTTGCAACTACATAATCTATTGTTGTAGTTAAATTGTAATTTTGCTCAAACTAGGAAGGGTTTGATGTAAAAGCAAAGTTTTAACCACATAACACGTTATCGATATCAGGCCCACATTGGGCCTGATAATATAGATATCAGGCTCAAGGTGGGCCTGATATCATAGATATCAGGCCCCTTTTGAAGTAGATACTTCTTGTAAACTAGGACCACCACTGACTAAACCCTAAACCATAAATAAATAATTTTTAACCAAACTTAACTATCAACGTCAAAAACTAACATGACTTAAATCGATTTAGTCTTCTATTACATCATAATTCAGGTGTTGTTGAATATTATTCCCCACACAACCAAAATTAACCATAAAAATACTTTTTGCTGCCACCCTTCCCACCAATAGTGTCATTTTTATTTACCTTCACTACCCTAATTTACAGTAAAAAAATCAATACATACATGTCTAAATCTTTAAATGTGTGCTTCTACTAATTTCCCTCTTGCAAGAAGTTTGTCCTTCTCGGCTGACGTTCTTAACTTAATTTGTCCTTGGTCTCCTCTAGTAACTCTTACGCAATTATGTCATAAACCTAACTGGTCTATTGCAATCCCGCCAACCACCACGAGCAGTAATGGCAAGCGCGGGGTTCATATTTCTTTTTTCTTTCAAGTTTATAACACCACACAGAGGGATGGAGGGAGAGAGACGGTGAGAAGACGTGCATCTGAACCACAAATTATTTTTCAATTCTAATTTCGGCTTGGATGCTTGGAAAAATGTGTTTGAAAAAGGCGGTTGCCAGGTTAGCCAGAGGGGTAATCTGGGAATTGATTTTGGTAAACTCCGTCTTTTGGTAAATACAAAACTATGATACGCCTTTTGGTAAATACATTAAACCTAGTACGCCTTTTAGTAAATTGCCGAAGTTCTATTGGTAAAACTTTGCCTCTCTTTTTTTGTTTTGTATGCGCACGGTATGTAATTGTTGAACCCCTATGTTAACTAAGGTTGTTGATGTTGACATAGGGCCAGAGAGGTTGCGACCTGCAAATAAGATTTTAAAGCATATCAATAACGGTTCTTTGCGTGACAATGAACATATGTATAAGTGTACAACAGTACAAGCTTGATAATCCTTTCATTCTTTGATCTAGTTTTTTTTTTTAATCTTACACTTGTTCTTCTTGTTTCTACTAGTTCTTCTTGTTTCTTTCTTTCACTATGTGTGAGTGATTATTAATTATCAGTGATAAAAATCAGTAACAACAAGAATTGCATCTTAATCATCTTTAGTATTGTTTTAAAATGCAACCTATGCCATTGCATTTTAAAGAGAAGGTAGAATCTATCACATTATGATTATGATTTATGAAGCTTACTAGATTAGCACATATTTATACCTTCATTTTATCATTTATAACTTCTTTTTCAAGAATAGAACAGTCTAAAGTTCACAATTTTACTAGATTTCTTGATTTTGTTTATTTTTCTCCTTTTTACTAGATTCCTTGATTTTGTTTGTTTTATTCTAATGAGTAATTTTAGACATTTTAATCAAATCTTATTATTTTAGAAATTAGAGTACCTAAATAATTGAAGTTGAAATTATTGATTTAATAGTTGCTGATTTAATGTGCCTGAATAGTTATAGGTTTCACAAGAGATGAAAAAAGGTAATTGGGATGCAATTGAAGCATTACTAGTATAATATAGTCAAAGGATACGACTATAAAAAGTCTTTCAACCGTTTCAGAATTATATTATTGGTTGAAAAAAACTAGCAAGTCTGTTACATATAACCTTATTTTTAGAGTGCTCATACTTGTGCTACTCTTTCAATCCCCACTCCTACTTTAGAACAATCATTGTCTACGATGAATATTATGAAAGCAAGGCTTCAAAGCAAAATAGAAGATGTTTTCTCTGAGACCCATTAATGTTATATATCGAGAGAAAAATTACTAGAAATATGAGCATGAAGCTATTATTAAAGATTTTGAAAATTTAAAACAATATTAAATTACTTTGAATTGTATTTGATACTTTATTAAATGTACATTAACTTCATATTTCTAAATCATGATTTGTTCACAGTACTATCAACATAGAATTTAAAGGAAGTTCCTTATTGCTTTAAATTATTTTTTATGTTAATTGAAATAAATTGGGTTGATCATGTTTATATGACGCTTTTGGTTGCATCATATTTGTTGATGCCATGATTAAATAAAATTTGATTTTACTATTTTTATTTTCTCATTTTTCTTATCTTTAATTGGTGATTCTTCCTTGTCAACTCATAGAGTTTTCTTCTTAATGATCTGTGATCCTGTCCGAGCGTTGAGTCGATGAAAACTGGGGGCGTGGCGCTCTCTGCTGTCTCCGTGTAATCTCCGCAGTAACATGGGCCTCCAGTGAACCTGCAACAAAGCCAGGCTGGGAAGGGGTTCCCGACGACGACCCTCCGACGTTCAAGTCAGGCAACGACGAGATGAAGCAGAGGCCAAATGGCGAGACTGTGGCTACAGTAGATGAGAAAAAATCATACCTCCGTCGAAGTCTGGAGGTCCTTATATAGGACCCCGAAGAGGTGCGTGCACACTTCTCGAGGCGTGCATGCTCCCCAAAGCATACCTCGGAATGACTGTGTCAGAAAAGCGTGTCTGACGCCATACTGCAACTGCCCGAGCATATCTCTGCCACGACAATAGAAACTTCCCCCTATAATCTTTGGTACGGCCCGGCTGCCGACCATGCTGTTTGTCGGCGGCAGGTGTCTCGAGAATGATATCACTGTCCCTTTTGTCCTCTTCTAAGTCCCTTGTCTCTTACTGGGTCGGACGGGCTGATCGCTCGGCCCCCCGGGCGCTCGGGTGTGTATGCGCATCGAACCGAGTGAGAAGGGCGCTCGGTCACATACTCGGGCGGGGGTACAAGCTGTTGGGTTTTTCGGGCCGCGAAAACCGCTTTTTCGCGTCGCGGAAACCCCGAAACCCCCTAGCCATTGGATCCGTGCGAAGAAAATTTTCGGAAAATACGAGTACGAGTTTCAAACGACGATCTACAGTAGATCTACAAAGGAAAAACATTTTATACCTTCGATGCGTGCCCTTCGCAATCCCGCAAGTCCAAGGTACGCCGGATCTCGAAGTTGTCAACGTAGACAACTCTCTAGTGATATCCACATGAACAAGATGTGTTCTCTAACACTCAAGGATGGATAAGAGAGCACCCCAAGTGTGCTAGCACTTTCTAGGGCTCTCAAGTAGGATTTGAAAAGGGAGAAATGAGAGAAAGAAAAAGGAATCTCACATACTCTTCTAGGTACCCTCCTTTGTGACCTTCACTTCACCCTTTCGCTTGGAACTCAACACATTCCTCTTCACCCTTGCTTGAAACTCTCGGCCAAGAAGAGGAGAAGGAGGAGGAAGAGAGCTAGGGAAGAAGATGCATTCAACACAACTTGAATTTCACAAAATGAAACCTCCACCCACATTAGTGTGGCCGGCCACACACATGTAACTCCCCTCATTAATGTGGCCGGCCACATTAAATGGAATGGTGTGTAACCTCCATGAGGTGGCACACCATGATGAGGTGGAGATGATGTGGCAAGGTTAGTCATGCCATGTAGGATGAGTCAACCTTCATGATGTGGCAATACATCAAGTCAAACTTGATGTTTCAACTTCCATTTGGTCAAGTCAAAATTGACCAATTCTCTTCCTTGTTGAGTTAAAACCAACATTTGGTTCAAGTCAATTTTAATTTAATGAATCTCAATTCATTAATATAAATTGACTCAATGAATCAAATTTAAATTAGACTCATTCAACAATTGAATCTAATTGAGTCTAACTCAATAAGTCTAATTTGAATTAATCTGAATCCAATCTTTGGTGCATCATATGAACCTAATCCAATTGGTTCATCATATGAACCTAATCTCCATCTACTTGTTCTTTGTGTGTGACCCAATAGGTTCTTGTAACGTTGGCAATGTTTCTAAACTCCTTTAGAAACATAAGCAATGAGCGGCATCTAGCAATACATCATTGCTACCCAAGTTACAAGAATGTTGAGATCCAACATCACCTTGTGACTACTAATTGTGACTCCTCACAAAATATGACAAGTGTCATTCTATCCTAGACATCTAGATTGATCAATATGAGGCATAGACCGTGTCATCCTCTAATCAATCTAAATCTTGAACTCCAAATAGACACACTAAATCAAATGAGCTCAATATCCTATATTGACTCATTTGGGCATGACCATGCACTTCGTGGTCTCACTCTATCAAGAATACCGATGTCACTCCCGTCATATAGGAGGGATAGATCCCATCTACATCACTCTCATCCCTCCGCATAATTTGTTACATACCCAGTAATCGCCTTTATAGTCCACCCAGTTACGGGTGACGTTTGACAAAACTAAAGTACATAACTCCTTATGTAGGGAACCATGGTGACTTCAGGTCTAAGGACTAGTAGTCATACTAATAGCCACATGAGAAAGTATATGACACTCATATAACGATCCATAATACTTTCTCATGGAGGGTCATTCAGTATACATTCTCTAATGCATACCCATGTGTCAACTTGATATCTCTATATCCATGACTTGTGAGATCAAGTCATCGAGTTGACCTACATGCTAGTCTTATTGCATTAACATTGTCCCTGAATGTTAATACACGACTAGGAATGATTTAGAGTAGTGTTCCCTATATCATCTCACTATCGATTCAACCAATCGATTGATATAGATAAGAACCTTCTACTCAAGGACGTTGTTATACTTAGTTTATTTGACACCAATACAAGTAAGTATAATAACAAAAAACCAAATGCCTTTATTTATATAGAATATGATACAACAAGTCCAAAATACAATCATCAAATGATTGGCTCTAGGGCTCTAGCTAACACAAGCTAGTTGTTCCGCAGTTTGGCCGAGCGGATTGGCCACTCGGCACAGCAGTTCCTCTATAAGGGAACTTGTGAGCATCGGAAGCTCGACCCGCGGTTGAGCTATCTTCGCGTCGGCCCGGGATCTATTTCCGTCGGTCTGCCAGGTGACTTCCTCCCCGCTCAGCCGGAACCTTGACTCTTCCATGTCGTTGACCCCTTCCTATGTGGGCCCCAGATCCTTACCACCGGATCACTTGCCTTCCCTTCAAGTCTAGTCGAAGGAGACTGCAAGTCCGACTGACTGGACCATTGGCTTGGTGACACGCCTATTGTTCGGCTATCGATGTTAGTGTCTATCCGATCGGGGACTGCGCAAGTGGGCGATGCCGATCGACATGACACCTGCTGGTACTTGGAAAGTTTTGTTTGCCAGCGGTTGTCCCACCTCTCTGACATGGGTCAACGCTGATATCCCTAGAATCTCCTCAGCATTCGTGCAAATCCTCGCCATTAAGGCTGAGCACGCGGCCACGCCCGCATAATGGTGCTCATTAAAAGCGACCCGTGAGCGGGTGCCACGTGGTCACGCAGTCGTCACCGCTCGCTCGAGCTGTCAGGGCTGACGTGACCTTTGGCCTTTTGAATTCAGCAGTCAGATCTGCTCCTCGGATCCCGTGACCTAGATCGGATGGCTACGGTCGATCGAGCCCAACGTTTATAAGGACATCTCTTCTCCCCCAGCCGCTTCGCGTTATCGCGTGCGCTCATCCGAAGGCTTCTGTTCCATCTTGTTCAGTGCTCCAGCGAACTCGTCTCTCAACGTTCCGGCGATCCCTCGCCTCCTTTCTCCGCCATCTTTTCCTGTAAGGAATCCCTGCCCTTTATCTTCTTCTTTGTGCTTTCTTTAGTATTCTCCGCAACATATGTGTTAGTTCTGCATTGTTCCGACCTTCTCTTTCGTCCATCCCTTTGTTCTCTGCTTCTTGCTTTCTATACTGTTCCGACGATGGCAAGCACCTCGCAACTGTCTACTCCTTCTCCAGGCCTCTGGTATATGACCACGAAGAGCCGGTTCGATGAGGGTGACGCGGCGAACTTCGTCCGCGACTTCGAACTCCCCTCTACCCATAGATTAATACTAGCTACCTCCTCCGATCGGCCACACGACCCATCGCCCGACACTATTTGTTTCTTCCGGGACCAGTTTGTAGCCGGTCTGCGTTTCCCTCCACATCCATTTATCCTTGAAGTGTGTAATTATTTCCGCCTCTCGCTCGGCCAACTCGTCCCAAACTCATTCGGGCTGTTGTGTGGAGGTGTCATCCTCTTTAGGTTGCACGGTATTCCCTTAGTCCCCAAGATTTTCCACTATTTCTATTATCCCAAACAGTCCGAGTGGAGCACCTTCCTTTTCCAGTCGCAGATCGGCCTTGTTTTCTTCGACAAAATGCTGACCTCGAATAAACATTGGAAGGAGTATTACTTTTACCTTCGTCTTTCCGAGCTGCTAGCTTTCCGAACCAAATGGCAGACCGCCGTGCCGACCCCGCCGGACCTTGGTAAATACAAGAGCCAGCCGGCCTACCTCCATGCAGCCAACCAACTGGCCGGGCAGAAATTCAACATCCATAAGCTGCTTTGTGAGGGCGTGCTGTACATATTCGGATTAAGTCTGATCCGAAAGAAGCTTCCAAGCAGCATGGGTAAGCGTTTTCCTTGCCCCCTTTCCTTTTGATCTAACTGATTTGTTCTTCTTTTATGCAGCTAACATCATGTGGCGCGCCAAGGTCGCCGATCGGATGAAGTTGAGGGATGCCGAAATAGAGGCGGCAACAACTAAGGAGATGGCCGACCAGAGCATTGAGCCGGTCGGTTCACACGAGGGTGAAAGCGAAGAAGATCCACCTGCCGTCGGAGAGTCGACCGTTCAGGAACTTGCAGCCGAGGCGGTCGGCGATGCTACTTCGTCTGTTGGACATCCTACGCTGGAGGACGTTGGGCCCTCGGTCGACGACGCTCCGCTGGTGACACGCAAGTGGCGCCGGACGGATCTCCCTTCTCGTTCGACCACATCTGTGGAACCAGTGTCAGAGCAGGTCGGCGCTCCTTCTGCAGTAGTCGACCCAACGTCCATTTCGGTCGAAGCCATTTCCTCGGATCGAACTCCCTCACAACTCGATCTACCAGTGGCCTCCCTCTAAAAACAACTCGTCAGTTCTCTACCCCGAGCCCCTCGTCGGCTTAGGCGCTCGGGCATAATCTCTGCTCCGCTTGGCGAGTCGTCTGGTCGCTCAACTTCAGCCCAGTCTGATCCGAGCGGACGTCGGGTGATCAAAGTTGGCCTACATCTCCCAACAAAAGAATTCCTTCTGGCAGCTGATCGGTCGACTGCCCCCAAACGTCAAATCACCATCCGTTGACCCCTTGCCAAAATATGGGAGGATGCGAGGGCCTGCGTTGCCTTAATGACTCATGGTCAGCTCGGCGACAGTCACTTGCAGCAGGCTACCGAGGTATGTTCCTCAAACTACTATATGACTATTTTACTTGATTCTTGATATTATTTCGTCTGAGCGCAGAACTGGGTGGAGAACATCACGGTCAGCAACCGCCTGGCGGCTCTGGAGGAAGAGTTGAAGAAACTTCAAATTTTTGGAGGGGCGCTAGCTCAGGGGCCCTCGTATGCCATGCTCCAGACCAAGCTGAACAAAATAGAGAGATTGCTGGTGGCCAAGCGGCACAAGTCTTCTGGCATGGAAACCAGGGTAGTTGGGCTTGAAACCCAGGTTAAGTCTCACGACCAGGAGATCAAGCTGGCGACTAACAGGAAGAATAGGGTCATTTCTGATTTAGAGGCAAAGAATGTGCAGGCTCGAGCGCTGGAGCAACGCGTCCAAGAACTGACTGGCCTGCTGTCCACTGAGCGAGAAAGTCGATCGACTGTTGAAGCTAAATTTCAAGGAGATAAGAAGGATCTCCAGGACGCCCTCGAAGCTGCCCGAGCTGCTTTCAAGGAGTACCAAGACAGCGAATCAGGTCGCTTCGCGGTGATGAGGCAGAACTATTTCCGCTCGGATGAGTTTGGCGAGAAGTTCAGCGATTGGCTAGTCCTGGCCTTTGAGGAAGTCATTCAAGCTACAACTACTTATCTGAAGGCTAAGGGTCATCTCCCGAAGACAACATCTATCCCCAAGACCTGGCCAGACTGTTGGAAACCATCCCTGAGCCCATCTTTGATGTTTTGGAGTGAGGAGCGTCTTTTGATTTTGAAGTTTCATCTGTATACTCGCCATTCAGCGAGTTAATATTATCCATATTTATCTGACTTTTATCTGTGTACATGGCCATGCGACGAGTCAATATAGCCTTTCGATTTTAATATAATCTTGTTTACTTCACCGAACGCATTCTTTCTGAACGGCATTCGGCGGTCCTCAGGTCAGGGGGTTTATAGTCGCCAGTTCGACTCTGGGATTTAACGTCGCCGCTCGACGGTCTTCGGGCCGGGGGGTTTATAGTCGCCGGTCTGACTCTGGGATTTAACGTCGCTGCTCGACGGTTTTCGGGTCGGGGGGGTTATAGTCGTCGGTCCGACTCTGGGATTTAACGTCGCCGCTCGACGTTCTGATGATGAACTCGCCTATCCAATGAAGGTGATCGGCGGCGATAGTTCCTCAGCTCAGGTTGGCTGACCGAGGGGAGACTTCGGCAGTCCCGAGTGTTATGAGTGGCTGATTGATGGATTTTGCAAAACATGGACATCCATACCTTGCCTTTTTGTCTAGGTCGCTCGGCCGCAATGTGCTGAATAGCGAGCGACCTGGAATCTTGAGGTGGTCTCATCCCCTCGGCACGTGGTCCCCTCGGCGGTTGCTGGTTGGTATGTGTTCTCCGTTCGGTTTGGGCTGGGGGCTCACCTGGCGCTTCCTTCTTTCGGGCCGCTTGCGCTTCCTCCACGTTAATATACTCACTTGCTTTCTTCAACATGTGGTCGTAGTCGCGAGGCGGCTTCCTGATGAACGAGCGAAAGAAGTCCCCGTCGACTAAGCCTTGTGTAAAAGCATGCATCATTGTCTCAGACGAGACCGTGGGGATGTCCATAGCTGCTTGGTTGAAGCGTTGGATGTAGGCGCGGAGAGTTTCTCTTGGCCCTTGCTTCATGGAAAAGAGGCTGACGCTGGTATTCTGATAGCGTCGACTGCTGGTAAAGTGATGGAGGAATGACATTCGAAAGTCTCTGAAGCTCTGAATGGATCCGTCCGGCAACCTCCGGAACCAGCGTTATGTCGAACCGAACAGTGTAGTAAGGAAGACTATGCATTTGACTCTGTCGGTGTATTGATGAAGAGTTGCAGCATTATCGAACTTACCTAGATGGTCGTCCGAATCGGTTGTACCGCTATACTCTCCGATCGATATGGGGGTGTAATGCTTTGGGAGAGGGTCTTGTAAGATCGCCTCGGAGAACTGGCGATTGACCCGCTCGGGGGATGACCCTGCACACAACACCTTCCCCTTCCTAGCGTCCCGCACGGGCCCTTCATCGGACGATCCCTGGTTGGCTAGGGCCAGCTCCGACGGAGTCTGGAACAATGCCCGATGGAAGGGAATAGGGGCGGCTAGCGCGTCTCCTGGTGTGCCGGTCTCCCCCTTGTTCTGTGCCCAAGTAGAGTATTGTTCCGGTCGGTCCTCTATTGTCGCTCGGCCCTCAGAAACCGAGGCGGCCTGCTGGGCTACCCGCTCGGCCTGTGCCTTCTGTTGTTGCTCGACCATCTTCGTAGCTCTCGCTTGGATGAGTGCGTTAAGCTCCTCGGGAGAGAGCGTCACCATGAGTTGGCATCCAGCTTCTTCCATCTTCTCTGCTCGGATTCAGGTGCGTTCTCACAGATGGCGCCAATTTGATCCTGTCCAAGCGCTGAGTCGATGAAAACTGGGGGCGTGGCGCTCTCTGCTGCCTCCTTGTGATCTCCACAGTAACGTGGGCCTCCGATGAACCTGCAATAAAACCGGGCCAGGAAGGGGTAACCCTCTGACGCTCAAGTCAGGCAACAGCGAGATGAAGCAGAGGCCAAATGGCGAGACTGTGGCTACAGTAGATGAGAAAAAAATCATACCTCCGTCGAAGTCTGGAGGTCCTTATATAGGACCTCGGAGAGGTGCGTTCACGCTTCCCGAGGCGTGCACGCTCCCCAAAGTATACCTTAGAATGACTGTGTCAGAAAAGTGTGTCTGACGTCATACCGCAACTGCCTAAGCATATTTCTGCCACGACAGTAGAAACTTCCCCCATACAATCCATGGTACGGCCCGGCCGCCGACCATGCTGTTTGTAGGCGGCATGTGTCTCGAGAATGATATCACTAGCTGCCCCTTTTGTCCTCTTCTATGTCCCTTGTCTCTTATTGGGCCGGACGGGCTGATCACTCGGCCCCCCGGGCGCTCGGGTGTGTATGTGCATCGGACCGAGCGAGAAGGGCGCTCGGTCACATACTCGAGCGGGGGTACAAGCTAGTTGTTCCGCAGTTTGGCCAAGCGGATTGGCCACTCGGCACAGCGGTTCCTCTATAAGGGAACTTGTGAGCGTCGGAAGCTCGACCCGCGGTCGAGCTATCTTCACGCCGGCCCGGGATCTATTCCGGTCGGTCGGCCAGGTGACTTCCTCCCCGCTCAACCGGAACCTTGACTCTTCCGTGTCGTTGACCCCTTTCTATGTGGGTCCCAGATCCTTACCACCGGATCAATCTGTTTAGGTGTCGTGTCTTCGAGGAGGAATGGATATGAACAATATGTATCAACTTTGTAATATGATTTTTGTATGTTTTAGTGTCCATGTCCTGATTTACTTGTATTGATATATGATTTTTGAATGATGTATGATTATTAGCAATGGATGCATTTGGTTTTTGAATGACATATGATCTTCAATTCAGTAGAGTTGTAAATTAAAATTTAGTAATGTTGAGTGTTAAATGATGTTGATTTTCAATCCATGTAAAATGTATTAGCTGTTATTGGATGTTTATGAGTTTATTAGCAGAGTTTAATCAAGCTATTGAATGTGCGACAAAAAATTAATATCCATCGCTAAATTAGTAACGGAATTAAATTTCAATGATTAAATATCTTGGTGATCCTAAAATTGTGATCAATAATTCAATCCCTAATCATGCTTTTTTTTATAGTGTGCGGCTTTCTTAAATTTAAAATTATGGATCTGCTTTTGATAATATATTTCTATACGTGGTAAGAGTTACTTATTGATTTTATACAATAGATCATGTCCTATCATGCTCATTTTCTTATAGTAATCTTATGAAGTCCACTTCATTTGATTTGAATTTGAAATATTATTGTAATTTTATTATCACCCTCAATTAAATAAAATTAATCTAAGATAATGATATTATTGTAACAACTAGCAATCAGCTTCTAGATGTTATTAGCAATTATTTGCTGGGATATACAAGTCGATCGGTTGTGGTTTATGAATTTGTCCTAAAATTCATCCCAGTTTACCTTTTTTGTAATATCACATCCTAAAATCGAAAAACAAAATTTAAACAAGGTATGTATTAAGTGTATTCTGAATAGTTTATCTTTAGTGGGTTGCCTATTTGACTTAAATCATAAAAAAAGGGAGCGATTTGTTAAATTATAAACGCACTTTAATTTTGCCCTTTCATTTTTTTTTTTGCCACTAGAAAAGTATCTTATTTGAAAAAATATTTAAAGGATGCTCTAGCCTATTTTTAATTCAATTTTTTCAAAAATATTATTATAGTAATTTTATTTAAAAGTACTATAATTAGTATCAAATATAGTTAGATTAACTAACATAATATAAAATATAACAATTTTAAATAAAGTTAACAATTTGGTCAATTTCACTAAAATTATTTGCAGTATCTTTGGTCATCAAAAATACGACAAGATCAATCATTTTTAAATTTTGACGAAAATTACTATAACAATATTTGAATACAAGTATTTTTTAAGATAAAAAATGACGAGGTATTATTTTAATACTTGAAAAAGAATATTTTTAAAATGGAAAAAAGATTAAATATATTTTCAACGTAGGATGCCCAAGCAACATATTTTTCATTTTTGCCCAAATTATAGTTGTGAATAAATGGGAAAAAAAATTAGTGGCTTCCTACTACTTGGCAAATTATGAAATTGTTCGGGCCATAATGTAATTCGTCTCGCATCTGTATGAAAATTATCCTTTAGAAAGTTTTACTTCAACAAAATATCCTTTTAATTCTGAACATCTACAAATAGATTTAATATTTATGTATTTTTTGTTATTTTAATTTTGAATTATAATATCATATTAAATATACTATGCACATAAATGAGATGCAAAGACTTTGTTCACATGAATAAATAAATGGTATAAAATGAACATATTTGTTTATAAATTTATCGAAAATTGATACTGAGCAGAGTTTGCATCGCATAACTGTTTTAATTTATATATATATTTTTGGAAATTTTAAATTAATTATAAAATCTTGAAAAATTCGCATATTTTTTAAAACGATTTTATCGTAACCTTACAGAACTGGGCCCATAGAATATGTATGCGGATAGAGGACGGCATCCTATAAATAGCTTCCCAAACCCGGGTTGGGGGAGCATCATCAAAGCCCCGATTACCTCTCCGATTGGCGCGAGTGACGGCGATGGACGACGACGAGCGCGAGGTGTACGGCAGCGAGATTCCTGACGAGGTCGATATGGACGCCGACGTCGACATGTCCCGCTACGAGGAGGGCGCCGCCAAGGTAGTCGTCTCTGGCACTACCCCTTCCCTTGAGATTCCATCGAACCCTAACCGTACTCCTATAAATTCTGTACATCAGTCGCAAGAAATGGAAGAGATGAGGAGGCGGCTGAAGGAGATAGAGGAGGAGGCGGCCGCTCTCCGCGAGATGCATGCCAAAGTCGAGAAGGAGATGGGTGCAGTACAAGGTCCGGTCTCGTACTCCTCTTTGCTATCTTTCCTTGATTAGGTTGTTTGATGTGCGAAAATCCTTGTTTAGAACTGCATAGAGGAATACGTTTGATCCCAAATAGCTGGGACAAATACTGCTTTTCGATGATAATAATGGTGATGTCCAAATATATAGGTTTTAGTTATCAAATGTTTGATGGACGGCACAATGTTTCCTTCTTAAATTTGTTGAAGCATGTTTGCAATATCATGTTAGATCATGTTCTCAATATGAAATTTCCATCATGCCGACGCTAAATAATGGACAGGAGACAAATCATAGTAGCAACGGCGATTGCCCTGCTGGGGCCTCTGATGTGAGACTCAAATTCCATGTGTTAAACCTCTTTATACTAGTGCTCGTACCCGTGATTCACTTTCTACCTGATATATCTCAACATTGTATCTTTCTAGTATAGCATGGCAGTAAGGAAGTATTTATATTGCATTTTGGTTTTTTTGGTTGGTTAAATGATGTAGTCCGGTTTTTCTTTCTAGGTCTAAGATTTTGTTTCTGTTTCTTTTTTTTCTGAAAAGTTTTGGACCAATTGTCTTCTACATTATATAGAGCCTAGTGGACCTGCAACAAATCAATCAAGCAAAGAAGAGGCTGATTCCCGCTCGATATTTGTTGGCAATGTGAGTTTTTCAGCTGTATTTGTTATATGATCGTGTTTGTGCTTTTAGTTCTCTGTTGTCTAATTGTTCCTACTGGTTTACTATGGGCATCACATGGTATTTGCATATAATTTGATATTGTTGTCTTCTATATCTTGGATTGTTTCTTAGTGGACCCTTGAGCCTTATTTATCCATAATTCTATGGACTAATCAAATTAGTTAAATTCACAATGTTTATTTTTCAGGTTATTGAATATTTTTCCTATATCTACAAATGTTGTCTTAGGGACCTCTATTTAGATACACTACTTCAAACTGTAATGATGTTGTTGTGGATGTTAGATTCTGATATTATTTGGCATATTAATGCTTTGATTTACCTTCTCTCTTTTTCTTTTTTGGTGTCGTATTTACTTAAACGTGGTACATGCAAAGAGTACCTACTATAATGTTCAAGTTCTCAAAACTGTGTTTGTGCTCATTAGAAGTTTGATAATTTGTAGTAACATTGTTTTGGTTTGGCTGAATTTAAGTGGTTCAAAGATTAAAATTTGGTATTATTGTCCTTGTACCAGACATCTTCAATTCGCCTTTATAGTAGATCCATACAAAAGTTATGTCCTATAAGATTGTACAAAGTAACATTGAACTCCAGTTACCGTTAACTTGTACTTGAAAAAATTACCAAAGAAAAAAAAAAGGGAAAAAGATTATTTAAAACAAAGAATTATATATATATATATATTGATGATACCCAAGTTACTGAGGATTCTCAACTTGCACCCTATTAGAATTTTGTAATATATAGTCTATGCTAAGGCTATCTTTTTTGTTTGATATTTGTTCCGAATTGGATAGGGTTGTTGTCTTCTATTAGAGTCTCTTGGTGTCTTATTCTTAGCATCAACAGTGTGTAACTATTTGTCAATGATTGTTATGTTTTATACATATAGAATTCTTCTGAAACCTCTAACAACAAGTGATTTAGTAGCAACATCTTGAGTTGGGAAAGCCACTGCTAGATTGATACTCATGTTGATATTTCTATTGAACTATAGGTTGATTATGCTTGCACCCCTGAAGAGGTTCAACAGCATTTTCAGTCGTGTGGTACTGTTAACAGAGTCACCATTCTCACCGACAGAACCGGTCAGCCAAAGGGTTTTGCTTATGTCGAATTCTTGGAAGTTGAGGCAGTCCAAGAAGCCTTTCGGTTGCATGAGTCTGAGCTCCATGGTCGTCCGATCAAGGTTTGTTTGTTTACTCTCAACTATTTTTCTTACCAGCACACTTTCAAATTCTTATTAACAGCAACGTTGGTTTTTCTAACAACAAGATGAATGCTTTGTTTCAGGTTGCCGCCAAACGAACCAATGTTCCAGGGCTGAAGCAGTTCCGTCCTCCACGACATAATCCCTACCCGATGTATCCATATATCAGGCCTCACATGCCACCTTACTCTGCCTCCCCTTATGGTTATGGGTTAGTACCCCCATTCTTTTCCCACTAACCGTAGATTCATTCAGTTTAGGTTCTGAAAGGTGATGACATGCTCTTTGATCTGATGCAGGAGGTTTCCCCGATACAGAAGGCCAATGCGCTATAGGCCTTATTTCTAACTATTAGTTTGTTTGCTTCTTTTGGCACACTGAATGTCCATCCCTTGCCAGCCAGTTCACTTACCTGCTTACACTTTATGTTACTTCGATTGCCCCCGGGCTTGGCACAGATAGTAAATACATGATAAATGTATGATAGTTTGTTTATAGTGGACAGGGTTCTAAGCCCCAAGAAATGCATCGTTTGAATTCGTCCCGCCATGCACTTAATGCTTCTGATGAACCTCCTTCCATTCCATTGACATGGGCCCATTGTGTGGGGGCCGTGGCAGTTCCACATCTTTATGTTACTTTAATTATGGATTAGATCTACTATGATGATTTCTCTTACATGTTGATGCTTGACAAAATTGTATAACGATCTACTTCTTGTAATCTGATTTAGCTAATGTATTTGGTGATGGCGTAAGTTATAACGATCTACTTCTTGTAATCTGATATACCCCCCACGAGTTTGGCTAGTCCTATCAGTCGAGCCCTCCCTATTGTATCATCACTCTCAGTCACTTCTCTTGCTATGGCTCGAGCTATCCACCCCTAACGGTTGAGTCCTCCTTGTACAGATTATGTTTAAGAACAATGAAATATATAATAAATTCAGCAACTAATCCAACAAAATAACAAACAAAAAAAAACTTCATATCTTATTCTTTCAGATAGCAAGACCTCACTGTCATAAACCTGCTAAAGTTCAGTCCAGTGGAGGACAAAGAGGATGAACAGAGCACTCCAGTTCTTGATAGAAATTCTTACAGCAAGCTGCAGGGACTCCTTCAAAACGTAGAAAGTTCAAAGGCAGGCTCAATTGTTTAAGCTCTGCCTCTTGTTCATGTGATTCAACAGTGCCATTAATCTTAAATTCAGATATGGTAACAATTCACAAGGTCTCATCTCTGACAATTACTTGCACAGTTATGAATCCCTTTCTAGTTAAATCATTGTGCCAAAGCTCTCTATTTCCATGGCAGTAGAGACAAGGAAATCATATAAGAAACACAAACCTCCTACCACATGACAAGTCTATTTGGTCCTATGGCATATAACACAAGAAGGGTCCCTTTTTTTTCCCAGTTATCAATAAAGTCATTTCTCTTTGGTCCCTTTCATGCTCTTCCAAAGTGCCAAATTTTCTCTTTCATGTCTGAAAAGGCTCTTGTTCCACTCATACAAATAGCCAAAGGAATAGAGTCCCTGTTACAGTATTGGTTTAGCACAGGGGACACATGCCATACAAAGATCTGCAAGCAAAGGAACATTGCAGTGGTGTGGAGCCATCAAGCATAATATTTAAACTCCTTTTGAGTTTTCTGAAGTCACCTAAAATATGCTAAGCATTCATGTAAGACAAGGCATATTCAAATTGATCTCAGAAAACTCATCAAATTGTTGAACACTAGAAAGTAAAATGCTCAACTAAACTTGCCAATCTCTCTCTCTCATGAACCAGATGGGTTATTTGGTTTACTCTTTTTTGCAGTTGGTGAGGAATGATGACAGATTGCATGTGACCTTACTGCTGTATCATCACTCTTATAGCTCACTGGAGAAATTGCTGCACTATTGTTCTTATGTGGCCTGTGTTGCAACAATGCCATTTCTTGGACCATCAATTCCTGACACCTCAAGACTCTCTCCTAAATCCATACCTCAGACGAGTTTACAAGTAGCAAGGATTTAAGTAAGAAAAAAAAAAAACAGATGAATAAAGCTCACCTTATCTATATACTCACAAGAAGCTAAAGCCTTGTCAGTATCTAGAACTTGAGTCTGTTTCATGGCTGATAGAGCCACTGCTGCAGCAATCTCAGAAGGCTTGAACTCTACAAACCCAACCCCTGCAATTTATGCAATGATAACATTCTCGTTAGACTAGTCTTTCATTCTACAGGTCCAAAGAATTTCTGCTACTACAAATCACAGACCTCTAACAGTGCTCGAGATGAGGTTCACACACAGAGAAATCAATGACCTATCTGGTGAATTTCCATCATTGAATTGGTGTAAAAAGAAATCTATGAATGAGAAGGGTGTAACTGATTGCATCCTCCACTTGAGGGTTGTAAGCACTAGAAGCTCCATTCTCTGTATTGTCCTGCCTTCAAATCTGTACTGTTCCTCACCTATCTGTGTCCAGCAAGAATAAATGACAGGGCAGAAATGAAAGATCATCACGCAAATGAAATTTTTGTTTGAGAATTTTAACCTGTAAATCTAGAGACAAAGGAAGTTCAGTTTCCTCAACCTTGGCAGCAATGGATAAGCAGGTAACTGATAGCAATTGTGTCATCCAGGCCTTACCTTGCTGAAACCGATGCATTAGATGAACAAACAAGCAGATACAAAATCACTTTAAAGGAAAATAATTGTAACTTGTTCTTACTGGGAGTTCATGGCAGGAGAGAAATCGATCCAAGTAATTTACAGATAAATAGGCACTCAGAGGTCCAAAATTGTAATGTGCATGTAGCTGTTAATTCAGGAGCAAAACATCAAACAGTTACGACGCAGAAGATTGAAGTGATAGGAAAATGAAAAAGTACCTTCTGAATCAAGTCAATAGCTTCACTTCTCACAGCCATATCTGATTGCTTCCTGAGCAACCTCTTCGCGTAGCCCTCCTGTGGAAGATGCTGCGACTCCCTCTCGATCAGCAAGGCGACGCAATCTTCCGACAGCAATGCGAAATCCAGCAACGAGCTCTTTCCTTGGAAAAAAGGGCAAAGATTGCGCCTTTCGTCTTCCCCATCGAGGTCCAGCTCTTCATCAAACCCTAGGGCGATGTCTCCGTCCTCAGGGCAGAGGAGGACGGAGGAAGCAAGTCCGCAACTGACGCCCATCGGTAGATAAAGAGAGAACAATGCCAAAAGGAAGGGAGGCGAGAAATTGACAACGAGGCTAAAGCAATGGAAATGGGAAGAAGATAGGTGTGATTTATAGCAGCTTGGCAGAAGTGAATGATGAAACCATAATAAGGATTGAAAATGGAGATCGGAGCTTGATTTGGCTATCAATAGACGGCGTGGTGGGATAAAGGCGTGATTTTGAGAAGTGGTGTTCTTGATTGCAGGTCTTTATTGCAGTGGGAAATAGCCATGGGAGCGCCTTCAATGAGCTTGACAGGGTAAAGAAGTGGGGGCAGGCGCTCCTTCGTATTTGAGACATTTCATGCACTTCTTCAATGCATTAGACCACAAAACAAAAACGAATAAAATTTATTAAAAAATTATGGATTTAAAAGAAAATTAAAATATTTTCGAGATAAAAATCCATATTGAAATATTATTTTAATATTTTTTAATACGAAAATAATAAAAAGATTTGTTTTTTTTTCAAAAATTCAAAGAATGTATGTGATGCGGCGATGAGGGCCCCACCCCACGGAGGATAACGGTTACGGTGGAGGTCAAAATTAAGACGATCAATGCGCAGATAGTATCGACTGGTCGGGCGAGCATGCCTGACCGGATGGAGAATGTCTCGGTTCGATCTCGCTTTCGACACAAGGAGATGTCAAATGATCGACGCTCAATGAAGTATTGGACGCCGAACGGAGGAGGAGATGGTGTGTTCAAGCCGGGCCGAGCCGCTACCCCGCTCGGCCAGGCCGCAAGACTCGACAGGCAGAGTGGAATTTCGGCCGAGCGGACACGACACAAACACAGTGAAGTTTCGGCCGAGCGGACGGGACATAGGAATAGCGAAATTCTGGTCGAATGGTCAACTCACTCGGCCTAGCAGCATACTCTCTCTGATATCCATCGACATCATTTTGGGAGTTAGTGTCGCTGACACCGGGCATGGACAACCAGAAGATCATACGGTGGAAGTTTCTATTGTCACTTCAGAGATATAATCGCCCTATTAAGGTACTGTGTCAGGGACACTTTACTGACAAGTCTTTTCGAAAAAAACTTTGAGAAGTGTGCTCGTCTTAGGGAGCATGCACGCGTGCTACAGGAGCTCTATATAAAGGGGAGTCCAAGCATCGGCGGAAGTACGCAATAAGCAATAGACACTGTTCTCGTTGCTGTTCATTCTTGTTGCTCAACCTTCTACTTCATCGTCGGTAATTGATTTGAGCGTTGGAGGGCCAACGTCGGAGACCCCTTCCCTGGCTTGTCACTGACGTAATCTGTGTTGCAGGTCGGGGCGGAATCTACAGACGGACAACGGGAGCACCACACCCCCAGCTTTCTATCTTATCGACTTTCGGACAAGATCATTGATCCTGTCCGCGCGCTGAGTCGATGGAAACTGGGGACGTGATGCTCTCTGCTGTTCTCGGGTGATCTCCGCAACAACGTAAGCCTCCGATGAACCTGCAACAAAGCCGGGTCGGGAAAGGGTTCCCGGCGATGACCCTCCGACGCTCAAGTCAGGCGATGGCGAGGAGAAACAGAGGCAGAATAGAGATTGTTGCTACAGTAGATGAGGATAAAAAAATCATACCTCCGTCGAAGTCCGGGGGTCTTTATATAGGACCCCGGAGAGGCACGTGCACGCTTCCCGAGGTGTGCACATTCCTCAATGCATACCTCAGAATGGTTGTGTCAGAAAAGCATGTCTGACGCCATACCGTAATTGCCCGAGAATATCTCTGCCACGGTGGCGGAAACTTCCTCTGTACGATCCTTAGTACGGCCCAACCGCCGACCATGCTGTTTGTCGGTGGCAGGTGTCTCGAGAATGATATCACTAGCTGCCCCTTCTGTCCTCTTCTAAGCCCCTTGTCTTTAACTGGGCCGGACGGGCTGGTCGCTCGGCCTCCAGGGCGCTTGGGTATACATGCACCTCGGACGGGGCGAGATGGCCGCTCGGTCACATACTCGGACGGGGCACCAGCTAGTTGTTTTGCAGTTCGTCCGAGCAGCTTAGCTACTCGGCATAGCGGTTCCTCTATAAGGGAGCTTGTGAGCATCGGAAGCTCGACCCGAGGTCGAGCTGTCTTCGTGCCGGCCCGGGATCTACTCAGGTCGGTCGGCCAAGAGACTTCCTCCCCACTCAGCCGGAACTTTGACTCTCCGCCGTCGTTGACCCCTTCCTCTGTTGGCCCCCGATCCTTACCACCAGATCACGTGTATTCCCTTCAAGTCTAGTCGAAGGAGGCGGCAAGTCCGACTGACTGGACCGTTGGCTTGGTGGCGCGCCTGCCACTCGGCTACCGATGTTAGTGTATATCCGATCGGGGACTACGCAAGTAGGTGATGCCGATCGGTGCGGCGCCGGTTGGCACTTGGCAAGTTTTGTTTGCCAACGATTGTCCCGTTGCGCCGGCAGTGTGTTGGAGTGTATACTGAAAGCCTAAGCTTTGTAAACATTCATTATGAATAAAGAATCACATTTGGTCTAATTATCTACATTTGTTTGTAGTTGTTCATTTAATTTATATTGTAGATAACATAGTATGTGGTGTCACATACAGAAGATGATGTTATCAGTACCTTATAAATTATAAACAGTAGCTCACGACCAGAATGGAAAGGAACAAACCATTAGAAGGTCGTAGTGTAATTAGGTATTAGTTTATCTTGACTATATAATTACACTAGTACACTCAGAGTGTATTGAGTAGGACCATTCGAGGTCGTTTTTATATTGACTTTATAAAGGAACAAAGACCTCGATTATTATGGAAGTGTGCTCTTAATCCTAATATAAGAACAAGCACATATATTTGATATTTATTTCTTTAATTTATCAATGGGTGAGATTTAGTTCGATGAATCAATAAACCCGATAAGTTGGGAAATGCTATCACTTATAGTGTGTGTTGTTGATTATAGAAGGAAAGCGTGTCCTAGAGATACTAGGTTGATAATGTCCCCAAGAGGAGCTCATAAGGATTGTCATGTTAAACCCCGCAGGTGGACTTAGTCCGACATGACGATAAAGTTGAGTGGTACTACTCTTGGACTTAGACATTAATTAAATGAGTTGTCGAACTCACTTAATTAGTGGACATTCGATATCTTAAACACAGGAGACTAACACACTCATAATAAGAAGGAGCCCAAAATATAATTTGGGATTGTGCGGTAGTTCAATGATAGTTCTCTAGTGGAATGAATTATCGTTGATAAAATTAAGTTGTGGGTTCGGGGCGAACACGGGATGCTTAATTTTATCGGGAGACTAAAACCAATTCCTCCTCTCGGTCCCTATCGTAGCCTCTTATTTATAGAGTACTATACCCACCTATACCCACCTTCTATACCCACCCAAAGGGGGCCGGCCAAGCTAGCTTGGGAATCAAGCTAGGGCCAGCCTAGGTATAAGCTGACCCTAGCTTGAACCCAAGCTAGTAGGGCCGGCCAAATAAAATTAAAAAAAAAGAATTTTAATTTTAATTTTTATTATTATGTGGAAGATATATTTTAAAGAGAATTAAAATTAAAATATCTCTCTTGTAAAAGATCTACAAAAGATTAAAGAAAGAGATTAGATCTCTTTCCTTATTTGTAGATTTGAAGAGATGTTTTATTTTCTCTTTAAAATTATTCACATGTTAATAAAATTAAAATTATAGATATTTCCTTTTATTAACCATGAAGAGATTTTAAAGAGAAATTTTATTTTTTAAAATTTCCGGAAACAAATTAGGAAGTTTTAATTGTTGATTAAAACTTGTCCTCTTTTGTATTCCAATGATGTGGCCGGCCATCACAAATTAATTGGGGAAATTTTATTTTATTTCTCTCAATTAAATCATATCAAGGAAATTAAGGAAAATTTATTGTAATTAAATTTCCTAATTTACCTAGGCCAAGGAATATAAAAGAATGGGTGAGGGTGCCTTCATAAGACACAACATCTATTATTCCTCTCCCTCTTTTGTTCCTTGGTGTGGCCGGCCAACCTCTCCATCTCTTCCTCTTGTGGTGGCCGAACCCTACCCTTCTATTGGAGCTCTTGTGGTGGCCGGATACTACTCGGAGAAGAAGAAGAAGAAGGAGAGAAAGCTAGCATCTCTTGGAGCTTGGTTAGTATTTTGGTTTTTCTCCTTGGTGAAGCTTTTCTTTTGTGGCCGAACCTTGCTTGGAGGAGAAGAAGGTGGTTGGTGGTTTCTCATCTTGGAAGATCGTTGCCCACACAACGTCCGAGGTTAGAAGAGGAATACGGTAGAAGATCAAGAGGTTTTTCTACAAGGTATAACTAGTAATTTCTATTTCCGCATCATGCTAGTTATTTATGGAAATAATACCAAATACAAGAGGCTTACGTTCTAGTATTTCGAATATGTTTTTCAAGTTGTGTTCTTTTGTTTCTTTCTTTTCCTTGTGATTTGATTGTTCTTTTGGTTAACCTAAAGTTATTTTAGGAAATTAAATATTAGCTTTCTATTAAAGGTTTTGTCTAGTCGGTGGTGGTTGCTCCCATATCCAAGAAGGCCATGTGCCTCGCCACGTCAGTACTGGGAACCTTTTATGGAAATTAATATTTAATGGAATTAATAACTTAAGGAGACTTGGGTCGAATGTGTTAAGTTCCGCAGGAGATCCAAGTCAAAACCTAAAAGAACAAATAGATTAAGTTTTGGATCAAACGTGTTAAGTTTCGCAAGAGATCCAAAATTTAATTTAAAAGAACACATGGTAGCTAGGAAAGGTTCGGACCTTTGTACAAAATTTTTGTACAGTGGAACCTATAGGCTTTCCGAGTAGCAACCAACAATTGGTATCAGAGCTAGGGTTTTGCCTCTGTGTATTTGGTATTAGTTTAATTATGCACATGTTATACATAATTTAGGCAGGTTAATAGTAGGATGTGCTAACTTTGTGGATGCAGGATCCAACTATTATGGCTTTTAGTTATTATGTGTGTGATTGGACCCTTGGACATGTCAAGGGCATTTAATGTGTGTGCATGATTGTATTAAAATACAGCAGGAGTTGTATTTAGTTTTATTAGGATTTTATTTTTGATCTAGATACATGTACATTCCTTTTATGGAATATAGGATCAAAAATGTAAAATTCTATTAATGTCGCGGATCGAATCTTGCAAAGCGTGGAACCTTCTAAGGACCAGAGGCGCAGCGGAACTAGGAGCAAGATGGATGCGACAGCTAGACCCGATGGCGGTGGCCAAATATGGCAGGAGATGACAACACACGGAGGACAATTAGAGATAAAAGCCATAATAGTTGAAAATTAAATTTTCTATTTATTGCTTTTATATTGTGCTGTGTGTGCATGTTAGTTTACAAGTTTAGTAGGCTAGCATAGTTAAAATTCCTCATTTATAAATAACTAAGTGGGAGAGGGATTTTTAAATAAATCCCATGGTCTCCATTACTGGTTTGTAAGTGATGCAAACAAGCTTGCGCGTTGGCTCTGAGTGCCTTCCTCCATAACGGATGAGCTTGTTTGTGGATCACTAGAACAAACTTCCATTTTGGATGACTATAGGAAATTAATTAAGAGCGTGTGATCTTCCCCAACGGAAGGGGCATAATCTTATTAATGGACTTAGTGTCAAGTAATGGTATACACTTAGACACATCTAATAGTATCCTCCCCAACGGAGTCACTGCTATTATATGTGTGACCAAATGATACCAACTATTATTTTTATTTGTCAAAAAGTTAGGTTGACAAGATAATAAAATTAATGGGTTAAAACCCTCCTTTTACAAATGTTGAATTTGTATACGTCCACACTAACGTGGCATACAAAATTCACGTTGTTATGAGGTGTTGGTTAATTTAAAATAGTATTGTTTGAGGAATCAATATTATTCTAAATTTAGAGTTCTGACCAAAAGTTATTTGTGATTCTTAGGATGTCTTTCAACCCACTGTCCATCATACTTCAACAGAATAGACTTACTGGACCAAACTACATAGATTGGAAAAGAAACCTGGACATTGTTCTTACTGCTGAAAGCTATAAATATGTACTGACTGAGCAGTGCCCTGATGCACCTACTGGTGAATCTACCCAAGAGGAGATTGAATATCATAGGAAATGGGTAAAAGCAGATGAGATGGCGCGGTGTTACATTTTGGCTTCAATGTCAAATGTATTGCAACATCAACATCAAGATTTACCAACAGCCTATGATATTATGAACAATCTCAAGGAACTCTTCATCAGGATAGGGCTTCTAGGCAAGAAGCCATGAGAAAGATAATGACACCACCATGCAAGAGGGTACTCTGTAAGGGATCATATCCTAAAGATGATGGCTTATCCGAATGCGAAATGATCCTTGGAGGAGAAATTGATGGGGAAACCCAGATCGATATGATCCTCCAAACGCTACCTAGAAGTTTTGAGCAGTTCCGCCTGAACTATAATATGAATAAGAGGATTTATTCATTAGCGGAACTACTGACAGAACTTCAAGCAGCAGAAGGATTATTTCGTCACAATGCTCAAATTCACTATGCTGAAAATGGTTCTACTTCTAAACCGAGAGGAAAGAAGAAGAAGAAACAAGTCGGTTCAGCAAAGAAAGTGAATAAATCTCAGAGTACGGGATTTAAAGCTAGAGTGAAGAAGCCGAAGGGCAAGTGCTTCATCTGCAAGCAGGCAGGACATTGGAAGGCGGACTGTCCTCGTAGGAACCAAAACAAAGGTATATCTCATGCTCTAGTTGTTGAAACATGTTTAGCGGTGTTATCTACCAGCACCTGGTGTGTAGATACAGGAGCCACTGATCATGTCTGCAATTCCTTGCAGGGGTTCCAGGAAACCCGACGACTATCTGAAGGGGAGATTACTGTCTACATGGGCAATGCTACTAAGGTGGCAGCTGTTGCAGTGGGAGACGTCTACTTGTCTTTTAGTAGAAATAGAAATTTGGTTTTAAGAAATTGTCTTTATGTACCCAGTTTTAGAAAGAATTTAATTTCAGTTTCTAAACTGTTTTTAGATGGATATTCAGTTTCTTTCAGTAACGATGTAGTTATTAAAAGAAATAAAGTGATTATCTGTTCTGGTGCATTAGTTGGCAATTTGTATACTTTAAATCCAATTTCTTCCACAAAGCAAAACATGGAAATTTATAACTCATCTTCTAATTTTAATAAGAGAAAAGAACCTTCAGAAATGAACCAAGCATATCTTTGGCATCTAAGACTTGGTCATATTAATTTAAGTAGGATTCAGAGGCTTATAGCCGATGGACTTTTGAGTTCATTAGAGTTGGAAAATTTTCCAACTTGTGAATCTTGCTTAGAAGGTAAAATGACCAAGAGGCCGTTCAAGGCCAAGGGGTATAGAGCCAAAGAAGTGTTAGAGTTGGTTCACTCTGATTTGTGTGGTCCTATGTCTGTCCAGGCAAGAGGAGGTTTTGAATATTTTGTCTCTTTTATAGATGATTATTCAAGATATGGATATATTTACCTAATGCGCCGCAAGTCCGAGTGCTTTGATAAGTTCAAAGAATACAAGGCTGATGTGGAAAAACGATTAGGTAAAAGTATCAAGACACTACGATCTGATCGTGGTGGCGAATACCTCTTAGGAGAGTTTAGGAATTACTTATCAGAGGTCGGGATTCAATCCCAATTGTCTGCACCTGGAACACCCCAACAGAATGGTGTAGCAGAACGAAGGAATAGGACTCTTATGGAGATGGTTAGATCAATGATGAGTTATTCAGAATTACCAAATTCGTTTTGGGGATATGCTCTGGAAACAGCAGTATACGTTCTGAACTTAGTACCTTCTAAATCAGTTTCTTCTACTCCCATAGAATTGTGGAATGGGCGAAAACCCAGTCTAAGACATATTCGGATATGGGGTAGTCCAGCACATGTGCTGAAACCAGATGCTGATAAGTTAGAATCTCGTACAGAAGTTCGCGTGTTTGTAGGATATCCCAAAGGAACGAAAGGTGGTTTATTTTATAGTCCTAAAGACCAGAAGGTCATTGTTAGCACCAATGCCCAGTTTTTAGAAGAAGACTATATAATGGATCACAAGCCCAGTAGCAAAGTTGTTTTAGAAGAACTTAGAGAGGACATGTCTACTTCAGTACCAACAGTACAAGATGAAGTACCACAAGAGACTGCAACACGTGTCACACATGATACACAACCACAGACTGTGCCTCGTCGTAGTGGGTGGGTTGTAAGGCAGCTGAGAGATTCATGTTTTTGGGAGAGTCTTCAGACTTGATCCCGGGCAAACATGACCCTGATCCCCGAACATATGACGAAGCACTCCAAGATATAGATGCAGCATCTTGGCAAAAGGCAATGAATTCTGAAATAGAGTCTATGTACTCTAATAAAGTCTGGGAGCTTGTAGAACCACCTGATGGTGTAAAAGCCGTTGGATGCAAGTGGATCTACAAAAGGAAAAGAGGGACAGACGGGAAGGTAGAAACCTTCAAAGCTAGGCTTGTTGCGAAAGGGTACACTCAGAAAGAGGGAATCGATTATGAGGAGACCTTTTCACCGGTAGCCATGCTTAAGTCTATCCGGATACTCTTATCTATTGCTGCTCATATGGATTATGAGATTTGGCAAATGGATGTCAAGACAGCTTTCCTTAATGGAAGTCTTGAAGAGAACATCCATATGAAGCAACCAGAAGGGTTCATTGAAAAAGGCAAAGAGCATCTAGTGTGCAAGCTCAATCGGTCCATTTATGGACTGAAGCAAGCTTCAAAGTCTTGGAACATCCGGTTTAATGAAGTAATCCAGTCATATGGATTTATTCAAAGTCCGGATGAGTCTTGTGTATATAAGAAGTGTAACGGAAACGTGGTGATATTTCTTGTACTATACGTAGATGATATTTTGTTAATTGGCAACAATGTCAAGATATTATCAGACGTAAGGGTATGGTTGTCCAAACAATTTGATATGAAGGACTTAGGAGAATGTGCACACATTCTTGGGATCAAAGTTATAAGGGATCGTAAGAAAAGAATGTTGTGTCTATCCCAAGCTTCATATATAGATACAATCCTTGCTCGTTTTAGCATGCAGGATTCCAAGAAAGGTTTCTTACCTTTTAGACATGGAGTAGCTTTATCTAAAGAGATGTCTCCAAAGACATCAAAAGAGATAGAGGACATGAAAGCAGTTCCTTATGCTTCGGCTGTAGGAAGCCTAATGTATGCAATGCTATGTACGAGACCTGATATTTGTTTTGTCGTAGGCATGGTCAGCAGATATCAGAGTAACCCTGGACAAGGACATTGGACTGCGGTAAAGCATATATTAAAGTACCTGAGAAGGACTAGGGATTATATGCTAGTATACCAAGCAGATGATTTGCTCCCTGTGGGTTACACGGATTTCCAATCGATAGGGATAATAGTAAGTCTACATCGGCTATGTGTTTACTTTAGAGGTGGAGCCATTTCATGGAGGAGTGTTAAGCGGAAATTTCGGACTCAACCATGGAAGCTGAGTATGTAGCCCTCCGAGGCTAAAGAAGCGGTATGGCTCGGGAACTTTCTAATGGACTTAGATGTGATTCTGGTTTGCCCAAGATCATCACAATTTATTGTGATAATAGCGGTGCAGTTGCAAACTCGAAGGAACCACGAGCCCATAAGGCAAGTAAACATATAGAGCGCAAGTACCACCTGATACGAGATATTGTGAAGCGAGGAGAAGTTGTCATCGCCAAGATTGCATCAGCGGATAACCTGGCAGATCCTTTCACTAAGGCCCTTCCGGCGAAAGTTTTCGATCGGCATGTGGAGGGAATGGGAATCAGATGTATGGTAGAAGATATGGCAGCTTAGTCATTAGTATAAGTGGGAGATTGTTGGAGTGTATACTGAAAGCCTAAGCTTTGTAAACATTCATTATGAATAAAGAATCACATTTGGTCTAATTGTCTACATTTGTTTGTAGTTGTTCATTTAATTTATATTGTAGATAACATAGTATGTGGTGTCACATACAGAAGATGATGTTATCAGTACCTTATAAATTATAAACAGTAGCTCACGACTAAAATGGAAAGGAACAAACCATTAGAAGGTCGTAGTGTAATTAGGTATTAGTTTATCTTGACTATATAATTACACTAGTACACTTAGAGTGTATTGAGTAGGACCATTTGATGTTGTTTCTTTTATACTGACTTTATAAAGGAACAAAGACCTCAGTTATTATGGAAGTGTGTGCTCTTAATCCTAATATAATAACAAGCACATATATTTGATATTTATTTCTTTAATTTATCAATGGGTGAGATTTAGTTCGATGAATCAATAAACCCGATAAGTTGGGAAATGATATCACTTATAGTGTGTGTTGTTGATTATAGAAGGAAACTGTGTCCTAGAGATACTAGGTTGATAATGTCCCCAAGAGGAGCTCATAAGGATTGTCATGTTAAACCCTGCAGGTGGACTTAGTCCGACATGACGATAAAGTTGAGTGGTACTACTCTTGGACTTAGACATTAATTAAATGAGTTGTCAGTAACTCACTTAATTAGTGGACATTCGATATCTTAAACACAGGGAGACTAACACACTCATAATAAGAAGGAGCCCAAAAATGTAATTTGGGATTGGTGCGGTAGTTCAATGATAGTTCTCTAGTGGAATGAATTATCGTTGATAAAATTAAGTTGTGTGTTCGGGGCGAACACGGGATGCTTAATTTTATCGGGAGACCAAAACCAATTCCTCCTCTCGGTCCCTATCGTAGCCTCTTATTTATAGAGTACTATACCCACCTATACCCACCTTCTATACCCACCCAAAGGGGGCCGGCCAAGCTAGCTTGGGAATCAAGCTAGGGCCGGCCTAAGCTTGGGTTGCCCTAGCTTGAACCCAAGCTAGTAGGGCCGGCCAAAATAAATTAAAAAAGAAATTTAATTTTAATTTTTATTATTATGTGGAAGATATATTTTAAAGAGAATTAAAATTAAAATATCTCTCTTGTAAAAGATCTACAAAAGATTAAAGAAAGAGATTAGATCTCTTTCCTTATTTGTAGATTTGAAGAGATGTTTTATTTTCTCTTTAAAATTATTCACATGTTAATAAAATTAAAATTATAGATATTTCCTTTTATTAACCATGAAGAGATTTTAAAGAGAAATTTTATTTTTTAAAATTTCCGGAAACAAATTAGGAAGTTTTAATTGTTGATTAAAACTTGTCCTCTTTTGTATTCCAATGTGTCCGGCCATCACAAATTAATTGGGGAAATTTTATTTTATTTCTCTCAATTAAATCATGTCAAGGAAATTAAGGAAAATTTATTGTAATTAAATTTCCTAATTTACCTAGGCCAAGGAATATAAAAGAAGGGGTGAGGGTGCCTTCATAAGACACAACATCTATTATTCCTCTCCCTCTTTTGTTCCTTGGTGTGGCCGGCCAACCTCTCCACCTCTTCCTCTTGTGGTGGCTGAACCCTACCCTTCTATTGGAGCTCTTGTGGTGGCCGGATACTACTCGGAGAAGAAGAAGAAGAAGGAGAGAAAGCTAGCATCTCTTGGAGCTTGGTTAGTATTTTGGTTTTTCTCCTTGGTGAAGCTTTTCTTTTGTGGCCGAACCTTGCTTGGAGGAGAAGAAGGTGGTTGGTGGTTTCTCATCTTGGAAGATCGTTGCCCACACAACGTCCGAGGTTAGAAGAGGAATACGGTAGAAGATCAAGAGGTTTTTCTACAAGGTATAACTAGTAATTTCTATTTCCGCATCATGCTAGTTATTTATGGAAATAATACCAAATACAAGAGGCTTACGTTCTAGTATTTCGAATATGTTTTGAAGTTGTGTTCTTTTGTTTCTTTCTTTTCCTTGTGATTTGATTGTTCTTTTTGGTTAACCTAAAGTTATTTTAGGAAATTAAATATTAGCTTTCTATTAAAGGTTTTGTCTAGTCGGTGGTGGTTGCTCCCATATCCAAGAAGGCCATGTGCCTCGCCACGTCAGTACTGGGAACCTTTTATGGAAATTAATATTTAATGGAATTAATAACTTAAGGAGACTTGGGTCGAATGTGTTAAGTTCCGCAGGAGATCCAAGTCAAAACCTAAAAGAACAAATAGATTAAGTTTTGGATCAAACGTGTTAAGTTCCGCAGGAGATCCAAAATTTAATTTAAAAGAACACATGGTAGCTAGGAAAAGGTTCAGACCTTTGTACAAAATTTTTGTACAGTGGAACCTATAGGCTTTCCGAGTAGCAACCAACACAGTGGTCAACGCTGGTATCCTTAGAAACTCCTCGGGCTTCGTGCAAATCACCGCCATTAAGGCTGAGCATGGGACCACGCCCGCATAATGGTGTTCATTAAATGCGACCCGTGAGTGGGCGCCACGTGGCCGCGTAGCCATCACCGCTCGCTCGAGCTGTCAGGGCTGATATGACCTTTGGCCTTTCGAATTCGATGGTCAGATCTACTCCTCGGATCTCGTGACCTGGATCGGACGGCTCCGGTCGATCGAGCCCAATGTTTATAAGGACGTCTCTTCTTTCCCAACCACTTCGCGTTATCGCGCGTGCGCATCCGAAGGCTTCTGCTTCATCTCATTCAGTGTTCCGACGAACTCGTTTCTCTGCGTTCCGGCGATCCCTCGCCTTCTCCTTCGGTCATATTTTCTGTAAGGCCCCTTTGTCCTTCTCCTTTCAGTTCTTTTGCGTTTTTCTTTGCACTCTCGTCGTATTCATGCCTCTTTTGACACTGTTCCGATCATTCTTCTCGTCAACACTTGCCTTCTTTTGCTTCGGCCCTTGTCCTGGTAATGGCCAGTTCCTCTCGCCAGTCCGACCTCGCCCCTGGCCTCTGGTATACCACCACGGAGAGCCGGTTCGACGAGAGGGATGCACTGAGCCTTACCCAAACCTTCGAACTTCCTTCTGACCATGAACTAATACTTGCAACCCCATCCGATCGGCCACACGACCCCCGACCGACACTATTTGCTTTTTTCGAGACCAGTTTGTGGTCGGTCTATGCTTTCCTGTTCATCCGTTCATCATTGAGGTGTGCAACTACTTCCGCCTCCCGCTCAGCCAACTTGTCCCAAACTCCTTTAGGTTGCTGTGCGGGGTAGTTGTCCTCTTTAGGCTGCACGACATCCCCTTAGTCCCCAAGACTTTCCACTATTTCTACTATCCCAAACAGTCCGAATGGGGCACCTTCCTCTTCCAGTCGCGGATCGGTCTTGTTTTCTTCGACAAAATGCCGACCTCGAACAAACATTGGAAGGAGAACTACTTTTATCTTTGTTTTCCCGAGCGGCCACCTTTCCGAACTAAAAGGAAGACCACCGTGTCAAGCCCCGTCGAACCTTGGTAAATACAAGAGTCAGCCAGATTAGCTCCACGCAGCCAATCTGCTGGTCGGGCAGAGATTCAACATCCACAAGTTGCTTTGCGAGGGTGTGTTGTACATATTCGGATTGAGCCCGATCCGAACCAAGCTTCCGAGCAGCATGGGTAAGCGTTTTTCTCGCCCCCTTCCTTTTGGTCTAACTGATTTTTCTTCTTTTATGCAGTCGGCATCATGTGGCGTGCCAAGGCCATTGATCGGATGAGGTTGAAGGCTGCCGAGGTAGAGGCGGCAAAAGCTAAGGAGATGGTCGATCTGGGTATCGCATCGGTTGGCTCACACAAGGGGGAAAGCGAAGAAGCTCCACCCACAGTTGGAGAGTTGGTCGTTCGGCTCCCTACAACCGAAACGGTCGGCGATGCCATCTCGTCTGCCGGACAACCGGCGTCGGAGGACGCGGGGCACTCGGCCGAGGATTCCCCACTGGTGATACGCAAACGGCGTCGGACGAACCTTCACACCCACACAGCTACATCTGTGGAACCGGTGACAGAGCAGGTCAGCGCCCCCTTTGTAGCAGTCGACCCGGCCCCTACTTCAGTCGAGGCCATCTCCTCGGACCGAACTCCCTCTTAGCTTGATCTGCCGGTAGCTTCCCTTGAAGCGCAGCCCGTCAGTTCCCTACCTCGGGCTCGTCCTCGGCTTAGGCGTTCCGACATAATCTCTGCTCCGCTCGGCGAGTCGTCTGGTCGTTCAGCCTCAGCTCAATCTGATCCGAGCGGCCGTCGAGTGATTAAGGTCATACTCCATCTACCTACAGAAGAATTTCTTCTGGAGGTTGATCAGCCAATTGCCCCAGAACATCAGATCACCATTCGCGGACCGCTCGCCAAGATATGGGAGGATGCGAGGGCCCGTGTGGCGTTAATGACTCTCGGTCAGCTCGGCGACAACCACTTGCAGCAAGCTACCGGGGTATACTCCTCAACCTACTACATGACTATTTAACTTGGTTCTTGATATTATTTCGTTTGAGCGCAGAACTGGGTGGAGAACATCACGGTCAGCAACCGCCTGGCTGCGCTGGAGGAAGAGTTGAAGAAACTTCAAATTTCTGGAGGGGCACCGGCTCAAGGGCCTTTATATGCCACGCTTTGGACCTAGCTTAACAAAACAGAGAAACTGCTAGCGGCCGAGCGGCACAAGTCTTCCGGCCTGGAAACCAGAGTAGTTGGGCTCGAAGCCCAGGTTAAGTCTCACGATCAGGAGATTAAGCTGGTGACCAACAGAAAGAATAGGGTCGTCTCTGATTTAGAAGCAAAGAATGCGCAGGCCCGAGCGCTGGAGCAACGCATCCAAGAATTGACCGGCCTGCTATCCACCGAGCGAGAAAGCCGATCGGCTGTTGAAGCTAAACTTCAAGGAGATAAGAACGATCTCCAAGACGCTCTCGAAGCTTCCCGAGCTGCACTAAAGAAATATCAAGACGGTGAATCAGGCCGCTTCGCAGTGATGAAGCAGAACTATTTCCACTCGGACGAATTTGGAGAGAAGTTTAGCGATCGGCTAGTCCTGGCCTTTGAGGAAGTCATCCGGGCTACAACTGTTTATCTGAAGGCTAAGGGTCATCTCCCAGAGACGACATCTATCCCCCCCCCCCAAAGACATGGTCGGACTGCTGGAAACCATCCCTAAACCCATCTTTGATGTCCTGGAGTGAGGAGCGTCTTTAGCTTGTCTTTGTCTTTATATTTTGAAGTTTCATCTGTATGCTCACCGTTCCGCGAGTTAATATTATCCGCTTTTATCTGACTTTTAGTCCACTTGCCTGTGTATTCTTATACGACGAGTCAATATAAAATTCCGATTATGTTAATGTTACTTCTTCGCACGCATTCTTTCCGAGCGGCATTCAGTAGTCTTCGGGTCGGGGGGGGGGGGGGGGGTTATAGTCGCCGGTCTAACTCTGGGATTTAACGTCGCCGCTCGACGGTCTTCGGGCCAGGGGATTTATAGTCGTCGATTCGACTCTGGGATTTAACGTCGCCGCTCGACTGTCTTCGGGCCGGGGGGTTTATAGTCACCGGTCCGACTTTGAGATTTAACGTCGTCGCTCGACGATCTTCGGGTCGGGGGATTTATAGTCGCCGATTCGACTCTGGTATTTAACATCGCTGCTCGACGGTCTTCGGACGGGAGGTTTATAGTCGCCGGTTCAACTCTGGGATTTAACGTCGCCGCTCGACGGTCTTCGGGCCGGGGGGTTTATAGTCGTCGGTCCGACTCTAGGATTTAACGTCGCCGCTCGACAGTCTTCGGGCCGGGGGGTTTATAGTCGCCGGTTCGACTCTGGGATTTAACGTCGCCGCTCGACGGTCTTCATTCGGCATAAATTGTTCCTTTGATTTTACTCCTGCGGTCAAAAGATACAGCAGGATTGAACATTATGAGTTACAATGGCACACCTTTCACCCAGCTCGGTACGGCTGGAGGTGATTTGCGCTCCACAGTCGCTCTAGCTTCCGTCCATCTTCATCCTCGAGGTAATAGGCGCTCGAATGGAACTTTTTTACAATCTTGAACGACCCAGCCCAAGTAGCTCCCAGCTTGGTCACGTCGCCGACCGGCTTGACTTTCTTCCATACGAGATCGCCGACCTGAAAAGATCTGGGAATTACCCGTCTGTTGTAGCTTTGCTTCATCCTCTGCCGGTACGCCATCAATCGAACGGTGGCCTTGGCTCGTATCTCGTCCACCAAGTTCAGCTCTAAATGCCTCCGCTCAACATTGTTCTCGTCGTAGACTTTGATCCGGTCGGATTCTACCCCGGCTTCTACCGGGACGATGGCTTCTCCACCGTACACCAAGTGAAAGGGGGTCACTCTTGTTCCCTCCTTGGGCGTCGTTCGGAATGCCCATAATACCCCGGGCAGCTCGTCTACCCAACTGCCACCTTCATGGTCGAGCCGAGCCCGGAGAACTCGTAAGATCTCCCGATTGGTGAATTCGGCTTGCCCGTTACTTTGGGGATATGCTACAGAGGTGAAGGCTTGCTGAATGTCGTACCCCTCACACCATTCCTTGAGCTGCTGACCCGAGAACTGCCTCCCATTATCGGAGATGAGCCGTCACGGGATGCTAAACCGACAAATGATATACTGCCATATAAATTTCTTGACCATTTCCTCGGTTATTTTAGCTACTGGCTCGACTTTAATCCACTTAGAAAAATAGTCCACTGCTACTAGCAAGAACTTTCGATGTTCGGTCACCATTGGAAATGGTCCCACAATGTCCATGCCCTATTGATCGAACGGGCAGGACACCGTGGAAGTTTTTAATTCTTCCACGGGACGATGTGAGAAAATGTGGAACCGTTGGCAGGATAAGCATGTGGCGACTGTCCGGGCGGTGTCCTCCTGTAAAGTCGGCCAAAATTAGTCGGCCAAAATTAGTCGGCCAAAAGAATCTTCCTCGCCAACGAGCGACCGCTCGGATGCCCGCCACATGATCCTTGGTGTACTTCTTGCAAAATGTAGTCCACATCCTCTGGGTCGACGCATTTAAGCAGAGACCTGGAGAACGCTTTTTTGTAGAGCTGGTCACCAATGAGGACGAACCGACCAGCTCTTCTTCTGAGCAGATGTGCCTCCGACCGATCGGACGGCGTTGCTCCTGACTTCAGAAACTCTGTTATAGCCGTTCGCCAGTCATTTGGAAATGTGAGTCCCTCCATCCGATCGATGTGGGTGACCAGGGACACTTGCTCGACTGGCTGCCCAATGACGATTGGTGATATCGAACTGGCCAACTTAGCCAGTTCATCTGCATCCTAATTGGCCGCGCGGGGGATCTTCTGTATCACCACCTCTCGGAAACCGACCCTTAGTTTGGCGAAGGCTTTCGCATAAAGCTTGAGCCTGACGTTGCTTATCTCAAATGCTCCTGAAAGTTTCTGAGCGGCCAACTGTGAGTCTGAATGAATTAAAATAATGCTAGCTCCCACATGCCGAGCAGCCTGCAAACCTGCTATAAGCGTCTCATACTTCGCTTCATTGTTGGTTGCTTTATAGTCCAGCCGTATGGACAGGTGCATTCGTTCTCCGTGGGGGGAAACCAGCAGCATGCCTACTCCACTTCCCTGTCGAGTGGACGATCCATCTACATACACCTTTCAGGTGGCTTCAGGCTCGAGATTTTGTACCTCAGTGATGAAGTCTGCCAACGACTGTGCCTTGATTGCTGTACGGGGCTGATACTGTATGTCGAACTCGCTAAGCTCTGTGGTCCATTTGATCAGTCGCCCAGACGCCTCGGGGTTCAGTAGAACTCGGCTTAAGGGGCTATTCGTCATGACAATGATCGTATGCCACAGGAAATAGGGTCGGAGCCTTCGAGCGGCTAGAACAAGTGCGAAGGCAAGCTTCTCAAGACCAGTGTAGTGAGACTCAACATCCTTTAGAATGTGACTAGTGAAATACACTGGTTGTTCTTCGTCGTTCTGCCGGACTAGCCCTGAACCGACCGCGTGCTCGGTTGAAGACAAATAAATGCGGAGAGGCTCGACGACAGATGGCTTAGATAATACAGGTAATGAGTTTAGGTATGCCTTCAATTCTTCGAACGCTCGGTCACACTCCTCATCCCATTGGAATTTGGTTGCCCGGCGCAGGATCTTAAAGAAGGGCATGCTCCGATCGGCGGCTCGGGAGATGAACCGGGATAGCTCTGTTATGCGGCCCGTAAGGCGTTGGACTTCCTTCAAGTTTCTGGGCGGCGGCATATCCTGTAGCGCTTTGACCTTGCTAGGGTTGGTCTCAATGTCTCGCTCGGTGACTATGTAGCCTAGGAAACGACCACTTTTTGCTCAGAACAGACACTTCTGCGAGTTCAAATTGATCCCGTACGCCGGTAATATCTGGAAAGTTTCTTCTATATTTGCATAGAGGTCGGCCGCTCGGAATGATTTAATGAGTATATCATCAACATATACCTCTAGGTTTCGCCCGATCTACTTCCGGAACACCTTGTTCATGAGTCGCTGGTACGTAGCCCCTGCGTTCTTCAACCCAAACGACATCACGTTGTAGCAGTAAGTGTCGTCCGTCGTGATGAAACTGACCTTCTCTTGATCTTCCTAGGCGAGTGACACCTGGTGATAACCCTGATATGCATCCAGCATGCATATCAGTTCGCACCCGGCGGTCGAATCCACCATTTGGTCAATCCGAGGCAGTGGATAAAAATCCTTCGGACACGCCTTGTTCAGGTCGTGGAAGTCGATGCAGACTCTCCATTTGTTGCCGGGCTTAGAGACTAGCACCACATTTGCGAGCCAGCTTGGGAACTGTACCTCGCGTATGTGGCCGACCTCCAGAAGCTTCTCGACTTCCGCCCGTATGATGACGTTCTACTTAGCACTATAGTCCTGCTTCCTCTGCTTGACGGGCTGAGCGTCCAGACGTACATGTAGCTCATGCTGCGCGACGCTTGGTGAGATTCCTAGCAGCTCGTGCGTCGACCACGCGAAGACATCATGGTTTTGTTGGAGACATTTGTTCAGCTCCTCCTTCTGGCTTGCCTCCAGGTCGGAGGCTATAAACATCGTGGCCTCCGATCGAGCCGGATGAATCTGTACCTTCTCATTTTCTTCATAAACAAAAGTAGGCGGCTTTTCAGTTATAGTGTTTACCTCGATATGGGGGGCCTTTCGAGCGGACCTCGACTCTGCTCACACCATCTCCACATAGCAACGCCGTGCTGCCAATTGATCGCCTCTAACTTCTCCCACTCGGTCTTCTACGGGGAATTTGATCTTCTAATGGAAAGTTGAGACGACCGCCCGGAACTCGTTGAGAGGCGGTCGGCCCAAAATGACGTTGTATGCTGAGGGAGCGTCCACAACGATGAAGTTAGCAGTCCGCCCTTCTGAGTGGTTCTTCCTCGAGCGAAATGGCCAACTTAATCTGACCGACTGGTGTAACCTCGTTACCCGTGAATCCGAACAAGGGTGTGGTCATCGGTAGTAGCTCCGCCCTGTCGATCTGGACATGGTCGAACGCTTTCTTGAAGACGATGTTGCCCGAACTCCCTGTGTCAATAAAGATACGATGAATAGTATAGTTTGCTATTACTGTTCAGATGATGAGGGCATCATCGTGCGGCACTTCGACTCCCTCGAGGTCGCCAGGACCAAAGCTGATTGTCGGCCCGCTTGCCTTCTCTTGGCTGCATCCCATAGCATGTATTTCCAGTCGTCGGACGTACGACTTACGGGCTCAGTTGGAGTCCCCACTTGTTGGCCCACCGACGATGATATTGATTCCCCCCCCCCCTTCGAGCGGAATTACTTCTATTTTCTTCCTCCCGAGCAGACGGTCTGGCTTGCTCATGGGAGACTCAAGAGTTGGCCCTTGGCTGGTGCTGTTGTTGCTGATGGTGGTGCCGCTCGGGTGAACGTCTAACTATTCGCCGCTCGGCGTTCTGATGATGAGCTCGCCTGTCCGGTGAAGGTGACCGGCGGCGATAGATCCTCGGCTCAAGTTGGCTGACCGGGGGGAGACTCCGGCAATCCAACATGGGCATCCATACCTTGCCTTTTTGTCGAGGCCGCTCGGCCGCAATGTGTTGAATGGCGGGCGACCTGGAATCTTGAGGTGACCTCATCCCCTCGGCACGTGGTCCTTTTAGCGGTTGCTGGTTGATGTGTGTTCTCCGTTCGGTTTGGGCTGGGGGCTCGCCCGACGCTTCCTTCTTCCGAGCCACCTGCGCTTCCTCCACATTAATATACTCACTTGCCTTTTTCAGCATGTGGTCGTAGTCGCGAGGTGGCTTTCTGATGAGCGAGCGAAAAAAGTCCCCGTCGACTAAGCCTTGTATAAAAGCATGCATCATTATCTCAGACGAGACCGAGGGGATGGCCATAGCTGCTTGGTTGAAGCGCTGGATGTAGGCTCGGTGAGTTTCTCTTGGCCCTTGCTTCATGGAAAAGAGGCTGACACTAGTCTTCTGATAGCGTCGACTACTGGAAAAGTGATGGAGGAAGGTCGTTCGGAAATCTCTGAAGCTCTTAATTGATTCGTTCGGCAACCTCCGGAACCAACGTTGAACCGAATCGGACAATGTAGTAAGGAAGTCTCTACATTTGACTCCGTCCGTGTATTAATGAAGAGTAGCAGCATTATCGAACTTACCGAGATGGTCGTCCGGATCGGTTACACCACTATACTCCCCGATCGATATTGGAGCGTAATGCTTTGGGAGAGGGTCTTGTAAGATCGCCTCAGAGAACTGGCGATTGACCCGCTCAGGGGATGACTCTGCGCGCGGCGCTTTCCCCTTTCTAGCGTTCCGCACGAGTGCTTCATCGGACGATCCCTGGTTGGCTAGGGCCAGCTCCGACGGAGTCTGGAACAGTGCCCGATGGAATGGAATAGGGGAGGTCGGCGCGTCTCCTGGTGTACTTGTCTGTCCCTTGTTCTGAGCCCAGGTAGAATATTGTTCCGGTCGGTCCTCCATTGCCGCTCGGCCTCCAGAAACCGAGGCGGCCTGCTGCGCTATCCTTTCGGCTTGGGCCTTCTGTTGTTGCTCAACCATCTTTGCGGCTCGCGCTTGGATGAGTGCCTCGAGCTCCTCGGGAGAGAGCGTTACAATAAGTTAGCGTCCAGCTTCTTCCATCTTCTCGGTTCGGATTCAGGTGTGTTCCCACAGACGGCGCCAATTTGATCCTGTCCGTGCGCTGAGTCGATAGAAACTGGGGGCGTGGTGCTCTTTGCTGTTCCCGAGTGATCTCCGCAGCGACGTAAGCCTTCGATAAACCTGCAACAAAGCCGGGCCGAGAAGGGGTTCCCGGTGACGACCCTCCGACGCTCAAGTCAGGCGATGGCGAGGAGAAACAGAGGCAGAATAGAGACTGTGGCTACAGTAGATGAGGAGAAAAAATCATACCTTCGTCGAAGTCCGGGGGTCTTTATATAGGACCTCGGAGAGGCGCGTGCACGCTTCCCGAGGTATGCACGTTCCTCAACACATACCTCGAAATGGTTGTGTCAGAAAAGCATGCCTGACGTCATACCGTAATTGCCCGAGCATATCTCTGCCACGGCAGCGGAAACTTCCTCCGTACGATACTTGGTACGGCCCAACCGCCGACCATGTTGTTTATCGGTGGCAGGTGTCTCAAGAATGATATCACTAGCTGCCCCTTCTGTCCTCTTCTAAGCCCCTTGTCTTTAACTGGGTTGGACGGGCTGGTCGTTCGGCCTCCAGGGCGCTCGGGTATACATGCACCTCGGACCGGGCGAGATGGCCGCTCGGTCACATACTCGGACGGGGCACCAGCTAGTTGTTCTGCAGTTCGTCCGAGCAGTTTAGCTACTCGGCATAGTGGTTCCTCTATAAGGGAGCTTGTGAGCGTCGGAAGCTCGACCTGAGGTCGAGCTGTCTTCGTGCCGGCCTGGGATCTACTCAGGCCGGTCGGCCAGGAGACTTCCGCCCCACTCAGCCGGAACTTTGACTCTCCACTGTTGTTGACCCCTTCCTCTGTGGGCCCTCGATCCTTACCACCGGATCAATCATATTTGGCGTCGTCTGTGGGAACTTAACCTGCATCCGAGTTGAGAAGATGGATGATATTGGACGACTCACCACCGTGAAGCTCACCAAAGAGCTCGACATGCTCGTGCAAGCCCGAGCAGCGAAGATATTCGAGCAGCAACAACAACAAGCACTAGCCGATCGGCTAGTACAACAGTCGGCGACGTCAACATTAGGAGGACGAGCAGGATTGGAAGACCGACCGGAACCAGTTTCCATATGAGGGCAGAATAGAGGTCTGACCGGCACGCAGGAAGCGCCGCCCGCATCCATCCCATTTCATCGCGCTTTGTTCCAAATCCCCTCAGAAATAACTTAGGCGAACCAGGAAAAGGGGTCATCTTCGGACAACGCTCCCGTTCGAGATGCGCAAAAAGGAAAAGCGCCTAGATGTCACGCTTCGCCCGAACAGATCAATCTGCAGTTCTCTCAGGCGATCTTGTGTGACCCTCTACCCAAGCACTATACTCGACTGGCAATCAGGTGCAGTATTACGATGAAGGAAACGTCGAACAAAGGCTCATGGAGCTGGACTTGGTGGACGGAGGCTAAAGCAGTTGTTTGGCTAACAGCATAACTGTTGGTGCAACCTTAGGTCAAGATTGACCTGGGTGACCCGACTCAAGTTGACCTGACTCGAGGTATATTTTGATGTTTGACAAGAATAGAGAAGTTATATTTTGATGTATGACAAGAATAAGAACTTGGGGGATTGTGGGTGCAACCTTTGGTCAAGGTTGACCTGGTTGACCCGACTTGAGTTGACCTGATTACGGAAAAGTCCAAGCAGGGAGCTTGGCACTGGAAAAGTCCAAGTATGGAGACTTGGCACGGAAAAGTCCAAGCAGAGAGCTTGGCACGGGGAAAAGTCCAAGTATGGAAGCTTGGCATGGGAGGTCGGAGAGGGCTCGGCAGCTCGTTCTCCGGACTAGGTCAGAGAGGGCTCGGTAGCTCGTTCTCTGGACCGGACGAAGTCAGAGAGGGCTCGGTAGCTCGTTCTCCAGACTAGGTCAGAGAGGGCTCGGTAGCTCGTTCTCTGGACCGAACGTGGAAGTCGGAGAGGGCTCGGTAGCTCGTTCTCTGGACTGGATGGAGTCGGAGAGGGCTCGGTAGCTCGTTCTCCGGACTAGGTCAGAGAGGGCTCAGTAGCTTGTTATCTGGACTGGATGGAGTCGGAGAGGGTGCGGTAGCTCGTTCTCCGGACTAGGTCAAAGAGGGCTCGGTAGCTCGTTCTCTGGACCGGACGAAGTCGGAGAGGGCTCGGTAGCTCGTTCTCTGGACTAGGTCAGAGAGGGCTCGGTAGCTCGTTCTCTAGACTAGGAAGACGTTAGGGTTTAGGGCTGGGAAGCTCTAAAACCAACAGAGGCATTGGATCGGTCTGTTGACCGATCCAGTGATACTTTGGCTGTCTGGATCGGTCTGTCGACCGATCCAGTGATACCTTAGTTATCTGATCGGTCTCGTGACCGATCAGTAACCACACAGTAGCTCTCTGTGGGTTATCTGATCGGTCTGGTGACCGATCAGTAAGAAGCGATGGGATTCAGAAAACAATAGGGGGATCGGTCTGTGGACCGATCCATCTATAGGCTGATCGGTCCACAGACCGATCAGGGATCGCAACCAACTCTCTGTGAGAGTTGGGATCGGTCTGGGGACCGATCAGCGTAGGGCCTGATCGGTCCCCTGACCGATCAGACCCTCCTTGGACCGATCAGGGTGGAGCCTGATCGGTCCAGGCCTAGCCGTTGAGTCACAACGGCTAGATTTCTGTGTCTCTATCTTCTTCCTCTTCGCAGGTTCATATAAATCAAGAGGTGGAGGCGGGCCTGAAGAGATGCTGGTTGAACTTCTTCTTGCTCCTGCGATCTGAGCTTTGCTGAGCTCTCCATTACTGAAGCTTCGTGTGAGCTTCCCTCGGCTGGGTTTCCAACTGAACAGTTGCTGCTGTGGTTGGCATCCGTGAAGTTGCTGCTTCATCAACAGTCGACGAGAAGGCAAGCAAACTAGTGTTTTTACATTCATATTGTTCTTGGCTTCTTGCTGTATTTCTTGTACTCTGATCTTGCTGTTGCAAGAGAGATTGTGGCGAGGTTTCTCCACCCTGAAGGAGTTTTTATTAGCCGATTTTCCGGGGTCTCATCCACCGACGGATTGATAGGATTCGTCCACCTTACGGACACGCCGAGGAGTAGGAGTATCATCTCCGAACCTCGTTATATCGTCGCGTTTGAGGTTTGATATTCTCCCATTTCGTTTCTATCTTTTATTTCCGCTGCGCTAACTCAAATTGTAAGAAGAAACGAGAATTTGGGGTCGGCTATTCACACCCCCCTCTCTAGCCGCATCCGAAGATCCTAACAAGTGGTATCAGAGCGAGGTCGCTCTTCGTCGGATTAACACCCGGGGGAGCACGAGCTAGAGAATGGATCAACTTGGAGAATACGTCACGATTCCACCCTTCTACGACCGCGACGACTTCGCGTATTGGAAGGTAAGAATGAAGTATTTTCTTATGACTAACCTAGTAAATTGGAATTGTGTACAAGTAGGTTTTATTCCTCCGGTGGATAAAGAAGGAGAACCTCTCGAGAAGAAGAAGTGGACGAAGGAACAAATCCACCAATCCATAATCAACGACGAGGTAACGAAAATCTTTGAATTTTCATTACCTAATGAAATCTTGTGTAAGATAGGTAGATACAACAATGCCAAGGAATTGTGGAACAACTTGGCTAAGTTCCATGAGGAGAGCTCCAATTCAAGTCATGAAGAGGAGTCAAGTGAGCCAAGTAGCTCACATCATGGAGGTATGGAATTAGAAGTTGAGGGCTACTCAACATCTAAGGAAGAAGAGGAGGAGAGTTCTTCTTCAAGAATAGAGCAAGACGAAGAAGCCTCTACCTCCGGAAGGGATGAAGGAGAGAGCTTACATTCATCCTCAACCCTAGGTAACTCAAGCAACTTAATTTCAAGTAAATTACAATAATGTGCTTTGAGTGTAGGGATTATGGGCATTACAAGAGTAAATGTCCAAAGAGGATTATGAAGACTCCACCGGCGCCAAAGGTTAAGGAAGTCGGAGTCCCGATACGAAAGGGCAAGGAGCACGTGGTGTGCTTCCAATGCAAGCAAAGGGGACATTATAGGAGTCAATGTCCAAGGGGGAGGCAACCTCACAAGGACAAGAGACCAAGCACATCTATAGGGGGAGCCAAGGCAAACCCTAAGGTATCCTTTAAGGCACATTCTTACAATTCTAATAAGACACATGCTAGTAGTTTTATTGCAATTGTCAATAGTGATAAGCATGATAACCATAGAAACTGATACATGTCCTTAGGTGCCAAACATGTTAGCCTAGATAAGGACAATGCTAGAAATGCCAACCCTAGAGTTAACTCATCTAAGGTTAAGGAAAACCTAGATAGGAATCCCAAAACAACTAGACATATGCCTAGGAATACCTCAAAGAAAAATGGAAAATTAAAGCTTGAGGTATTAGAGAAGGAAAATCAAGTCTTAAGGTCAAGACTTGACACTTTAGAAAAGGCTCTTAAGAATTTGGAGAAGTAACTCTAGGGTTTAAGGGTCAAAAATCAAATCCCAAGGACATGAGAGGTTTGGGTCACAAACCTAAGTCTCAAGTGGTAAAGCCCGCTTACCATAATGTTCCATTCGATTATGGAACAAGACCTAGGGCTAAGAAGACCGTCACCAAGGTCACAAGGGGAGTCACCCCTAGAGTTGATCTTGATGAGTCCCAAATGACCAAGGCTTTAAAGCCTAGGAGGGTCATTAGGAGGGTTGCTAGGGAAGTCATCCCTGGTGAATATTTAGTGAACCCAATGAGCTCAAATAGGTATTGGGTTCCTAGGAGCGTGATTCCTTCACGCTAGATGGTTTAGGGTGTGCCAACCTTAATTGGATAGGTAGTTAACCTATTCATGGCAAAAGGTGGCATTTTAGGAATTTTCAAGGTGTAATCAAGCCTTGAAAATGAAATTAAAAATATTCATAAGGTGATTAGGATGTGCCAACCACATTTGAGGAGTTTCCTAGAATCAATCTAATTGGCACATAGTGATCTAAAAATCTTTAGTATATGATTTTAGGTCTATTACACTTAGGAATATAGAATTTATGGTAAAATGATCAAAATTATCAAAAATGGCAACTAAGGCTAGATTTATATATTTTCTATACCTTTATATGTTATTTGTCATACATTATTTGTCATTGTTGGAGCAATCCCAATGGTCCGCGGGACCATGTGTTTTGGTGTTTGGGCAAAGGGTTTAAGTTAGGTTCACCCGTGTTATTTGATATGTGTATGTAAGTGTGCAGGTATGCAGGATACACATGTGACTCAGGTTGATGGCTTCGGGTCTGGTGAAGGATGGAGCATCCGAGGGACCGTGGACAAGGCAGCGAGGACAAGGGCCGAGGGAAGCGACTTCGAGGCATACGCGAAGGATGGCATTGGGGACGAGCCAAGGGCTTGAATGCATCCGAGGGACGAGAGCCAGAGGAAGTAAGCTTGAAGGCAAGATGTCAAGGCTGCAAAGAAGCATCAAGTGAGTCATAAGGGTGAGGGTACGAGTGCACGAGAGATTGTACTCGGAATAAAATCCTAGTTTTAGGATTTTACTGTAGCAGTACTGTAGCGCTACTATAGCAGTACTATAGCAGTCGACTGCATGTTTTAGCAGTCGACTGGTGTAGTCGACTGGGGCAGTCGACTGACAGCGAACAGAATGTCTCTGTTCGTATGGAATCGAGCCGTTGGGATGTAACGGTCGAATTTCCACTGAGGGCAGTCGACTGCATGTTTTGGCAGTCGACTGCATGTTTTGGCAGTCGACTGGTAGGCGGGGTTTTCCAACCCGTAGCCTATATAACCAAGCCTTGGAAGCTTGGTTGAAGTTGACGAAATAGAGGTGGTTAACCCCTATTAGTAGTCTACTTGTGCCCTAGCTTGTAAGAAGTTCTTGTGAGAGTTGTGGTGAGGTTTCTCCTGTTAGGACCGAAAATTAGCTAGAGGGGGGGGTGAATAGCTCTTCGCGTGCTCGTTGCTCGGCGTTGCTTATTTCTTCAAGGATGCGCAGCGGAAATACAAAGAAACAAATACAAACACGCTAACACTTGGATTTTACTTGGTATTCACCTCCAAGGGAGGTGACTAATCCAAGGATCCACACAACGCACGCACCCTCCACTAATGAAACTCTCCTTTATGGTAACTACCAAGGGCGGAGAAGCCCTACAAGACTCAATACAAGAAGAAGAAAGGGTAGTAAAGAAATACAAGCTTACAAGCTTACAATGAGTGCACAAACCCTAACCCTAGTTTCTTCTTCTTGCTTTGATCCGCCTCTTGACTTGGAAGAGCCTCCAAGAACCTTCAAGAACTGGTGATCTCGAGTTTGAGAAGAGTTGTGGAGGAGCTGGTGAAGATCTGAAATGAATCGGTGAAGAGATGTTGAAGGAATCGCACGCCAACAGCTATAAACGACGCCAACGGTCGAATCCCAATCGATTGGATTGCTCCCAATCGATCGGGGAGGCTTTGGATCGATCCACGGATCGATCCAGAGCGCCTCTGTGCTATGGAAAAATGCCTGGATCGATCCACGGATCGATCCAGCGCTTATCGCACGAAGCAGCAGCGTCCCAATCGATCCACTGATCGATCCAGAGGCTTTCTGTTCGCTGGGAAAGGTCTGGATCGATCCACTGATCGATCCATAGCCTGGATCGATCCACTGATCGATCCATAGCCTGGATCGATCCACTGATCGATCCAGAGCTTGGTTTTTGCCCAAAACCAAGTCTAAAGCCCCCTAAACCAACATCTAGTCAACCATGACTTGTTGGTACATAAGACCTAGCATCCGGTCACCCTTGACCAGCTAGGACTCTCTCACCAAGTGTCTGGTCAATACCTTTGACCCACTTGGACTTTTCTCTTCTTGCCAAGTATCCGGTCAGTCCCTCTGACCTACTTGGACTTTTCTTTCTCGTGCCAAGTATCCGGTCAATCCCTTTGACCTACTTGGACTCTCACCAGATGTCTGGTCAACCTTGACCCATTTGGATTTCTCTTGCCTGGCTTCACTCACCAGGACTTTCCCAATTGCCTAGCTTCACTCACTAGGTCTTTCACCTGGCTTCACTCACCAGGATTTTCCTCCTGCCTAGCTTCACTCACTAGGACTTCCCAATTGCCTAGCTTCACTCACTAGGTCTTTCACCTGGCTTCACTCACCAGGATTTTCCTCCTGCCTAGCTTCACTCACTAGGACTTCCCAGTCAAGTATCCGGTCATCCTTGACCTACTTGACTCTTCTTCAATCAACCTTGCATTGTCAAACATCGAAATCCAAACCAAGACTCAAGCTTGGTCAACCCGGTCAACCTTGACCTAAGGGATGTTGCACCAACAATCTCCCCCTTTTTGATGTTTGACAATACCAACACTATCACTTACAATACCACATGTAAGTTAGGCTAATCCCATAGCCTAAACCTTCTTCATGCCACTAGGTAATGAATACATAAGTTAAGCCCTTCATTCTCCCCCTAAGAGGGCAAACTCCCTCTAGGTAATGAAAGCCTAACTTACTCCCTTTCATTCTCCCCCTATTGGCACACATCAAACCATGCCCCATTTTTGGGCACATATCAACAAATTCACTTGTTGAAAACTCTCCCCCTGAAGAGTTGCTCATCGTTGTTCACAACTTCACTCGTTGTGATCAACACGATAATGAAGGACCCACACCCTTCATTAACCTTAACCCTACATTCTCCCCCAATGTAGGCAAATGCCCATCCTTGAGCATTATCCACTTGAAGCCACTTGAACCATGAGGATATCCACTCCCCATTAAAGTTCAAACGCTCAACCTTGAGCATGTTCTTAACGGAAGGTTGACCACCTTCCAAGGTTCATGAAAAATAATAATTTTCATGTCTTTAAAGAGTCCCTCCCCCTAAAGACATGGTGGTAACTTCTGTCATTGCACCAACAATGACTTGGAATCCCTAAAACTTTAGGAAACCCAATTTTAGAAGTTTTGAGGTTCAAATATTCAAAATTTGAAACAAACCTCAACCTAAACTTCAACTTAGCCTTCCTTAACCAATCCATCCTTGTTTTCCACACGAAAACACCCTTTTTATGTATACAAATGTATTTTCAGGGGTTTGGAATGGTTACCTAGACTAAAATAGGTTCAAAATGCTGAAAATAAGTTTTCCCAGCCAAAATCAGCATCTTCAATCGATTGGAGTTGGGTTCCAATCGATTGAACCCTGCTGAATCGATCCACTGATCGATCTTGGATCGATCGGCTGATCGATCCAGCGAGCTTCTGCTCGCGAGAAATGCCTTCTCAATCGATCGACTGATCGATTGAGGCACTCCAATCGATCCACTGATCGATTGGAGGCCTGAAATTGCTGAAGTTCAATTTCATCCAATTTCAGAAACCCCTAGAAAATTCTACAAAATTTCAAAAATCGTAAAAATTTGTGTAGACATTATTTAGGGTATAATTTTTCATGGAAAAATAGTTTTCTATGAAAATACATCATATTTTCAAAGATTGGCACAAACTTGAGAACTTACAAAAATTTTAGTGTTTTCTTCAAGTTTGTGTCTAACTATTCAATGGTGATTACTATCAAAAGATAGCATTCACCAAGGTTTTCCAAAATTATTTTTAAAAACATTTTCAAAACCAATATCCCACCATGTTCCTTGGGCTTAATGCACATGACTTGTACATTAGCTTTCCCAATGATGGGAAAACACATAACTATGTGTTTTGATGAACCTAAAACTCAGAAGAATGCACTAAATCAACATCTTGAGTTTTGTTCATCTTCCTAACATCTCACTTGTATCTAATGTGCACTTAAACACATACAAGTCACCTTATAGTCCTTGTGAGATGTGAGATTTTGGTTTTACCCTATTCTAGGGATCATGCATATCTATCTAGGCATTTTAAAGATATTAAACATCCACCTAGGATGTCACTTGTTAATAAGTGATGTTAAATGCCATTTGTCCTTAATTTCAAAGAATTTAAACTTAATGCATGATTATGTTATGGCATACATCAAGATGAAATAATTTTCAAAAGACAATATCCTATAACTACTTGATTGTATGAATGTCATGACATGGTATTTTTGGATTTTTCATAATAAAACATAAATGTAAAAATAGACATGATGTCATGACATATGATGGGCAAATAATCATGGCAAGGTTTAGCATAAATAAAATATACCTAGATTACCTATCTAAGTATCCTTAACCACTTAGCTAACCCAAAATATATCACTTGTTTTAACTTAAAATGTTAAACCTAGATTGCCCTAAATGCTTCAAATAAATGCCAAAACCTAAATTGACATTTCTATTTCTCTTGATTTGTTTATGCCACTTAAAAATTAAGCATATCCTCAAATGTTGGCATATTCCATTTTTTTTCCTCAAGAATAATCACATAAATCAAGGCCCGGATTGCCTTAAATTTCTAAGAGAATACCAAAATCTCAACTTGGTATTTCTCTAGGTTTTCCCAATTTATGCCATTTTAAGATAAAATCAATTTTTCACCATTAGGCACATTTTACTCTTTCAAGGAGTAAATAATAATTCAATTTCATTTTCAAAGGTTAACAAAAACCTTGAAAATGATCCTCGAGTGTCAATTTCTTCATGATTGGGTTAACTACCCTTTCACTTAGAGTTGACACTCTCTAACCCATTTATGGGGTAGAGAAAATGCTCCTAGGAACCCAACACATATTGGTGCTCCTTGGATGCTCTAGGTATTCAATAGGGATAACTTCCCTAGATACCTTCCTAGTGACCTTGTTGGGCTTCTTAGAAGCCTTGGTCACATTTTCTAGGTCAACTCTAGGGATAGCCTCCCTTGTGACCTTGTTAGTGACTTTCTTAGACTTCTTAGAAGTCTTAGTCACTTTGGTTGCAAAGATACTTCTAGGAATATCTTCCCTTGTATCCTTGACTTGACCTCTAGACCTAGGGTTGGTTCCATAACTATATGGAACCCTATGGTAAGAGATTACATCCTTCTTAGCCTTTGGTTTGTATCCCAAACCCCTATGGCCATTAGATGACCTTTGTGCTCCTAGACCTAGACTATGCTCATTTTGCCCTTTTAGGATATTTTTCATCCTTTTTAGGGTCTTTTCCATTTTATCAAGCCTTGACCTCAAGACTTGATTTTCTATCACTAAGTCCTTAGTTTTTGGTTTTCCATTAAATTTATGAGCATTTTTATTTCTAGGCTTGTAGCTAAGGTCCTTAGTGTGATTGCCTAGATTTTTATCTACCTTCCTAATTCTAGGTGTGGTAGTTTTAGCATGGTAAGCTACATTATTTTCCTTAATTTTACCATGCTCTCTATTCTTATGGTAAATAGCATTAAAATGATAAAAATTTGAACTATCATGCTTTTCACCATAACGTAAAGGGGTAGGCTTAATAAATGTTACCTTCTTCTTTACCTTGGAGGCTCCCCCTTGACTAGTGCCTCCTTGAGTCTTGACCATCTTCTTCCCCTTGGGGCATTGACTTCGGTAATGCCCTTTTTGTTGACACAAGAAGCACACAATGTGCTCCTTGCTCTTCTTTGTCCCGGGGGTGGTCTCCTTGGGCTTCTCCTTGCCCATTTGTGTCACTTGACCCTTCTTCTTGGCCAAGTTGGGACACTTGCTCTTGTAGTGCCCACTTTCCCTACACTCAAAACATATTATATGATTTTTATTTTTAATTGAAACATTTATACCTTCTTGTGTGGGGATGGCACTAGCTCCGGATGTGGAAGCTTCTCCATTTGATTTGGCTTGACTTGTGGAGTTGAAAGCTTCTTCATCCTCTTATTCTCTTGACCCGGATGTGGATACTTCTTCTTGCTCCGGGGTCAAAGAAGATCTCTCCCCCTCAATCCTAGAGGTGGAGGCTTCCTCATCTTCATCTTGTTCATGGAACAAGGAGTATGCTCCCTCCTTGTTCTCTTCATTGCTTTCCCTTGAAGATGAGGCTTCTTCTTGGACTTCATCTTCAGAGGTTGAGCATCTCTCAACCTCGGAGTCCTCCTCTTGATCTTGCTCCAAGGAGTCGCCCTCTTTGGATTTTTATTGATCTTGTACAGTGAAGGGGACCTCTTCATGGAGCTTGATCAATTTGTTCCACAATTCCTTTGCATCTTCAAATTCTCCAATTTTGCAAAGGATGGTGCTTGGCAATAAATTGACCAAAAGCTTGGTCACTTTGTCATTGGCCTCGCACCTTTGGATTTGCTCTTGGCTCCACTTGCTCCTCTTGAGAACATCGCCCTTTGAGTTTGTTGGAGTCTTGAAACCTTCCATAAGAGCAAACCATTGCTCTATCTCCATCATAAGAAAATTTTCGATTCTTGATTTCCAAGAATCGAAGCTCGTGGAAGTGTATGGTGGAGCCACCCTTGTGTCGAATCCGAGCCCATCTCGGAATTCCATTGTAGAAGTTGAGCTTTTGAATTTCTTTGACTTTGACAACTTTGCTTCAACTTCTTCACCCTCTAGCTCTTCTTGTTATGCTTGACCCTTCCGGCGATGATTCCGGTGAAGAGCGGCCTCGCTCTGATACCACTTGTTAGGACCAAAAGTAGCTAGAGGGGGGGGGGGTGAATAGCTCTTCGCGTGCTCGTTGCTCGGCGTTGCTTGTTTCTTCAAGGATGCGCAGCGAAAATACAAAGAAACAAATACAAACACGCTAACACTTGGATTTTACTTGGTATCCACCTCCAAGGGAGGTGACTAATCCAAGGATCCACACAACGCACGCACCCTCCACTAATGAAACTCTCCTTTATAGTAACTACCAAGGGCGGAGAAGCCCTACAAGACTCAATACAAGAAGAAGAAAGGGTAGTAAAGAAATACAAGCTTACAAGCTTACAATGAGTGCACAAACCCTAACCCTAGTTTCTTCTTCTTGCTTTGATCCGCCTCTTGACTTGGAAGAGCCTCCAAGAACCTTCAAGAACTGGCGATCTCGAGCTTGAGAAGAGTTGTGGAGGAGCTGGTGAAGATCTGAAATGAATCGGTGAAGAGATGCTGAAGGAATCGCACGCCAATAGCTATAAACGACGCCAACGGTCGAATCCCAATCGATTGGATTGCTCCCAATCGATCGGGGAGGCTTTGGATCGATCCACGGATCGATCCAAAGCGCCTCTGTGCTATGGAAAAATGCCTGGATCGATCCACGGATCGATCCAGCGCTTATCGCGCAAAGCAGCAGCGTCCCAATCGATCCACTGATCGATTGGGACCTCTGGATCGATCCACTGATCGATCCAGAGGCTTTCTGTTCGCTGGGAAAGGTCTGGATCGATCCACTGATCGATCCATAGCCTGGATCGATCCACTGATCGATCCAGAGCTTGGTTTTTGCCCAAAATCAAGTCTAAAGCCCCCTAAACTAACATCTAGTCAACCATGACTTGTTGGTACATAAGACCTAGCATCCGGTCACCCTTGACCAGCTAGGACTCTCTCACCAAGTGTCTGGTCAATACCTTTGACCCACTTGGACTTTTCTCTTCTTGCCAAGTATCCGGTTAGTCCCTCTGACCTACTTGGACTTTTCTTTCTCGTGCCAAGTATCCGGTCAATCCCTTTGACCTACTTGGACTCTCACTAGATGTCTGGTCAACCTTGACCCATTTGGATTTCTCTTGCCTGGCTTCACTCACCAGGACTTTCCCAATTGCCTAGCTTCACTCACTAGGTCTTTCACCTGGCTTCACTCACCAGGATTTTCCTCCTGCCTAGCTTCACTCACTAGGACTTCCCAATTGCCTAGCTTCACTCACTAGGTCTTGTAGGACCGTTAGATTCGATAGAGGGGGGGTGAATATCGATTCGAAAAAACAAGAGTTTAAAACGCAACAGAAAAGTAAGGAAGTAAAGAAATGAACACGGTTGATTTTTACTTCCTTCGGAGCCTGTGACGACTCCTACTCGAAGGCCCGTACTCCGTGAGTACCTTCGTTGGGCAATTCACTAGCAATTCGGATAATTACAATTTACGTACAAATATTGCTAATGAAAAGAAAGAAAACAAAGCTAACCGACAAACAATGAATTAAAAGGAGAGCCGGAGTGAGTCGTCGGAGCTTTGTGAACGTTGTTGGAGCGCAGAGCAGCAGAGTGATTGGACTCAGAGTTCTCAGAAGACTGATGTGTTGAAGCTCCTGCCTGGGGCTTATTCTTTGCTCGGGCGCCTGGATCCTTCCGCGCCTGGTGTGACGAACACTCCCAACCAGCATGCTCCAAGTGTCAACGTCATCACAGGATAAATTTGCCTCGTGCGCTGGATCCTTCCAGCGCCGGACTCCGGCGCCGGAGCCATTCGGCGCCGGACCCTCACCGTTCTCTACCGCAAAGCAGTGTTAGTCCGAGGCAAATAAATCCTGCAGCACAGTTAGCACATTTATAGATACGCTAAGTAATAAAATTAGCATCAAGAGTATGACTTAGATTCCGTCTTTCCGAGACCGGAATCTAGTCACGATCTCGACTTAGATATCCGAAATGGATCTAAGCCGGATCGACGCCTAATGTTCCCTTCCCGGGAACGCGTCCTCGTAGTCACTCCCCTCCAGTGACTTACCTTACTTACCTGCCAGACGTTCGGTCAGCCCGTCGACCCGTCTGGACTTCTTGCCAAGCGTCCGGTCAGCCCGTCGACCCGCTTGGGCTTCTCGCCAGCTATCCGGTCAGCCCGTCGACCTAGCTGGACTTCTCGCCAAGCGTCCGGTCAGCCCGTCGACCCGCTTGGACTTCTCGCCAGCTATCCGGTCAGCCCGTCGACCTAGCTGGACTTTTCCTGCACACTTGATCAAAGTGTCAAACAACAACACAACTAACTTAACCTATTTGTCATTCATCAAAACCTGGGTTAGACCGTTAGTGCTACCCGCACCAACAATCTCCCCCTTTTTGATGGAATGACAACCTGGTTAAGTTAGTGAAAGCATATGTACGAAACAACATGCATTTGTGTGGTTTTAAAGTTAGTTTGTGTTTTCAAATTGGTTTAGCTAACTTAACCACCTAACCCTTCTCCCCCTTTGGCATTCATAAAAAAGTAAGCAGGGGTAAACAAGCATAGGGTAGAGTAATAAAAAGTTTGGTTAAAAAAAATTCAAAGATATTGATAAAAGTATAATTTTTAACATCAAAAAAATAGTCAAGTTGACTTGGGGGAGTTTAAGCTTTTGAACATTTGTTTAAAGCATTAGCTTTTAGCTTTTAGAAAGCTAGCTAAGTTTTCATTTTCAAAACACAAGTTTTCAAAAACCAGAATTCCAAAACTAAGTTTGAAAAATTTATTTTTCAACACTAAGTTTGTAAACGATTTAATTTAAAACTTAAGTTTTGACAGTGATTTAAGTTTTAAATAATCTAACTTTCATAATTATTAACACTTGAGTTTTTGCAAATCAAATTTCAGTTTGTAAATATTGATTTTGAACTTTACTTTTAGTTTTCAAAGGAGTTTGGTAGAACTAATTTTGATAAAGTAAAATAATTAAATCTAATTTTCAAAAATCAAAATTTTAAAGTTCAAAAGTACTAGTTTCAAAACCATGGTTTAAAATACTTGAAAAGTTGAGTTTTCAAAGACTAAGTAAAAAGGATAAAAAGTTTGTGATTTAAAACAAACAATTTTGAAAAAATTTTCACAATTTTAAGCAAGTTGATATTGAAAATTGATTTTCAAAATTAAGGAAAATGATTTTGAGAAGCTTAGTTTGTAAACTTAAGTTTTGAAAAATCTAATTTCCACAATTTTCAAAACTAAGTTAAATCTAATTTTCAGAATCAATTTTCAATAAAAAGTAAAACCCAATTCTTAAAAACAACTTAGTTTTATAAGTGTTAGTTTTCAAAAGTAGGTTTAAGAAATTTTTAGGAGAACATTTTTCAAACAAGATTTAAAATATTTTATATAAAGGAAAATTTTTAATTAATTCCTCCCCCTGAACCTGACATAACTTTAACCAGCTGTCTAACCAATTAGGTACTAACTAACTATCAGAAGATAGTAGCTTTCACCTGGTTAGTCAGATAAAGTTAATTATAATCAGTCAGTGTTTGACTTGACTGATGAACTTTAATCTGATTAATATCTGAATTGTATTTAACGTCCAGACTTATGTTGATGCACTGAAATAAGCATCTTAAGTCTAGACAGTTGGCCTATGCATCTCACCCCTTTCTATGTTTGTCAAACACAAGCAAGGTAGCCCTAGGGTGTTGGTGAGATGCTTAAAAACTAGTCCTATGGGTACATGCTTTCTAAAGATGTAAAACTAGTCTAAGGCCAAAACTGTTTTTGAAAGTCTAAAAATGGAAAGTTTGAAAAACAAGCAATTTTAGCCTATAAGTTGGTAAAATCATTTTTGAAGGTATTTTTGAAAGATCCTAGTCTATTAAGATAGAACATATGCAATGTAAGTTTGAAGTGCCACTAGATAAATCCAAAATATTTTACAAGTAGTGTAGCTACAGAAGTAGGTCATCACTAAAGCTACTGAGATGATGCAGGGGGTGGACCAGATCCCAAGGATCGAAGAAGTGCTATCAGCTCAGTGTGTCGGGTGTCTCCGGCAGCTCGTAACTCGGCAACCTCTCGCCGTATGTCCCGATGAAAATCGGAGTTCTCCTGCTGGAGACTCGCCATGGCTCTCTCTAGTCCGGTCATACGGTCGGCTAGAGTGCGGGGAGCGTGTCGTGGTGCTCGAGCTGGGGGTGGTGGTGGAGCCGGTGCGGCTTCCTCCGGAAATAGTGCGAGCATGAACTCATCCATCTGTGCGTCTGGATCGGGCTGGTGCTGTGCCCCCCTCCGCCAAGACATAGTCCCGTCATCTCTATCTATGTGGATGCCGGCTAGGGAAAAGTTCCGAGAGGATATAACATCGAACTCGGTCATATGGGCAACGTCTCCTCTAGTGACATCAATGTGCAACGAGGACATATAGGCTGTCAAAATGTGACCAAATGGTATATGGACTCGACTGTCAGTCACGAATCCGGCTGAGTAAATGATGGTGGAGAAGATATGTAGGCTAATGTCAATCTCTAACCTATGAATCAGGGCATAAAGTAAGAATGAATGGAATGGGCGCATCACAGCGATGTCCCGAGTAGTCAGTGGTAAAATGCAAAGAACTACAACCCTATAAAGAGCGTAGTCCTGGACTCTAAGTTCTATTGATCTAAACTGTGTCACAGTGGGATCTCTCTCTCCCTCAAAAAAATACGAATACATCGTATCGAGAGTAATATGTGAGTAGGGATCGTCGAACGGAAGATCCCTCGGAGGATAGCACAAAAAGGAGCAAGTAGATGGACGCAACTCTAAAAACTCTCGGATAGTCGTAGGGGAAAATACGATATCAGTGCCTGCTGCCCTAGTGGTATAGGTGAAATCGTCTACTTTTACTAGGTTATTGCAAAATTCGGCACATAGACTTATGTTTATTGGACTGGTACATTCGACAAGGTTCCTTAAGTTATAGTGGCCTATAACCTCTAAAGCAGAGGGACATGACCTAAGGAAGAACGCTCTATCTATGCAGGTAGTCCTAATGGCGTTATAATTGGTGGACTCAAATTTAATCCTAAGTTCGTCTGTGGGAAACCTAGGGTCTGTACTAGCATTGGAGGGTCCAGCACCAGTATTTGTTCGTTTCCTACTGTATATAAAGAATATTAAACAAAATTTAGAGGAAAAAAAATTTTAGAGGGGGGAAGAATGTTTTACCGAGGAGCCATCGAAAAATAATATAGATTTGACGACCTCGGTTGAATCGCAACAGCGTCTTCACCGCAAGAAAATTTTGATTTAGAGTACTTTCGCACTGAGGTTCAAAGTGAACCTTGGCAAAAGTGAGAATGAGTGGGGCAGAGGTTGGGGCGCCTGCTGCCCCTTATTTATAGGGGATTCCGGGCGCCCGGATCCCTTCCGGGCGCCCGGGGTTGCTGGGGCGGGGCGCCCGGAACCCCTTCCGGGCGCCTGCGATGAGAATACCAGGGGCGCCCGCCCCTGGTTTTTGATTTTTTTTTTTTTTTTTTTTTAAATGTTTGAAGTTAAGTTTTAAGTTTAAATTAATTTAAGTTTTAAAATTTTGAAATTAATTTAAGTTTTTAAAATTAAAGTTTTGAAATTAAGTTTTAAAATTTTGAAATTAATTTAAGTTTTAAAATTAAGATTTTAAGTTTAAAATTGAAATTTTGAAATTTAAGTTTTAAAATTAAAATTTTGAAATTAGTTTAAGTTTTAAAATTAAAATTTTGAAATTAATTTAAGTTTTAAAATTAAAATTTTGAAATTAATTTAAGTTTTAAAATTGAAAATTTGAAATTAGTTTAAGTTTTAAAATTAAAATTTTGAAATTAATTTAAGTTTTAAAATTGAAATTTTGAAATTAATTTTTAAGTTTAAAATTGAAATTTTGAAATTAGTTTAAGTTTTAAAATTAAAATTAATTTAAGTTTTACAATTGAAATTTTGAAATTAATTTTTAAGTTTAAAATTGAAATTAATTTAAGTTTTAAAATTAAAATTTTGAAATTAATTTAAGTTTTACAATTGAAATTTTGAAATTAATTTAAGTTTTAAAATTAAAATTAATTTAAGTTTTACAATTGAAATTTTAAAATTAATTTTTAAGTTTAAAATTGAAATTAATTTAAGTTTTAAAATTAAAATTTTGAAATTAATTTAAGTTTTAAAATTGAAATTTTGAAATTAATTTAAGTTTTACAATTTTGAAATTAATTTAAGTTTTAAAATTGAAATTTTGAAATTAATTTTTAAGTTTAAAATTGAAATTTTGAAATTAGTTTAAGTTTTAAAATTAAAATTAATTTAAGTTTTACAATTGAAATTTTGAAATTAATTTTTAAGTTTAAAATTGAAATTAATTTAAGTTTTAAAATTAAAATTTTGAAATTAATTTAAGTTTTAAAATTGAAATTTTGAAATTAATTTAAGTTTTACAATTTTGAAATTAATTTAAGTTTTAAAATTAAAATTTTGAAATTAATTTAAGTTTTAAAATTAAAATTTTGAAATTAATTTTTAAGTTTAAAATTGAAATTAATTTAAGTTTTAAAATTAATTTAAGTTTTAAAATTGAAATTTTGAAATTAATTTTTAAGTTTAAAATTGAAATTAATTTAAATTTTAAAATTGAAATTTTGAAATTAATTTAAGTTTTATTCATCTCACCCGATTTATATTATCAATCAAGGAATCCTATGATTTTGTGAGATGAAATTAGTTTGATTACAGAGTTTTGTTTTAACTTGTGTTAGATTCAGACTTAGCTTTGGTTTCCACAAATAGGCATTCTTCGGATAAACTTCTAAGCTTGGTGAGTCACAAGGACATCATTAGAAGTAACCAACCTTTCGAGGTTTTCCGAATAGTCCTATCCACGGAACTTAGTACTAAATCTTGGTCTAACTGATTAGGATTCGTTTAAGGGTAGCTTCGGTCAGTTCCACTTGGCCAAATGCACCAGATCGAAGCCATATCTTTCTAGACATGTGATGCCCAAGCTTCCCTAACGTACTATCATCCAAAAACTTCACCAGTACCATGAGTCGAGTTAAACTTGGTCTCTCTTTAACTAATCCTAATTACCCTGCCGGGTTAGTTTGTTTTGGGTTACCCTGTCGGGTAGGTTAGTTTTGGAGGTGCCCCCTGAATTATTGGCCATTAATTTAGATTTTGGGTTTGTGTCGATTCTTTTTATAGTTATAATCAACTTGGTGATAATCTAAATTTTGTTGAGTTTTGAATTTTGATTTAAATTTAGATTTATATTTTAGTCTTTGATCTGATTTATTCAAGTTTATATAATGTATTTTATCTTTAGGTATATAGAATTGATTAAGTCCTACTTGCGTGGTTAAGCACGCTTTCGGGATCCAAGCTTGTTTAGTTGCTTTGTGTTGGATTAATAATGATTTAAAGGTTTTGTTTGAGTTTGACTTATATCCAAGTCCGGTTTTATTATAGCATGCCTTTTGGTTATTTAGAATTAAATCTAAATTTTTAGATCTTGTTGTGAATTTTTCCAACAATTCTTTCAACTTATTAATTTCATTTTTTAATGATAAATTCTCCTCCTCAAGTGTTCGATCTTGAGTTGGATTCGAATTTTTTAATTGTTCCTTGAGGTTTTGATTTTCCTTAAGAAGCGATTTATTTTTATTTTCCAATTTAACTAATTTTTTATTTAAACACGAGATAATTCTAAAGAATTTACGATTTAAGTTTAGGTATACCTCTTCGGAACCTTCGGAAACGAGTGCGGACTTGTGGCTCGATTCGGGTTCGGACCCGTCTTCCGATTCCTCTGATTCGTCTTCCGTTTCAGCTTCGTGAGCCATCAGCGCGAGGTGACTTTGGTGCTTTTGCCTTTCTCCCTCTGATTCGTCTGAGGAGGAATCGTCCCATGTTGCTTTGAGGGCTTTCTTCTTTGTTGACTTTGGTTTGTCAAGTTTCAATCTTGGGCATTCGTTCTTGTAGTGCCCCTTTTTGTTACATCCGAAACATGTGACATTTCTTGAGTCGGCTGGCGAACTGATCTTCTGAAGATCCTATTTGCTGAAGTTTCTCTTTTTCCTGGTGAACATTTTCCTTACCAGGTTCACCAGGTGTTCTTCGTCTTCAGAGTCTTGATCGGAATCTTCTTCAGATTCGGGTTTGTTCTTCTTTTCTTTAGAGGAACCTGCGAATAAAGCTACACCTTTCTCGACCCCGGCGTTAGTTTGCTCATGCAGTTCTAATTCACAAAAGAGTTCATCCAATTTTAATTTAGATAAATTTTTGAAATTTTGTAGGCATCTACGATTGATGCCCACAAATTGTTTCATGGAAAAGCATTTAACGCGTACCTGATTAAGTCTCGGTTCTCCATTTGGTGGCCAATCGCGTGGAGACCGTTGAGGATATCTTTGACCCTCGCGTGGCCGTTTCTCCTTCCTGCATTTTTATATTAAAATTTTTATTTAACAGCAAATCTCTTTTTGTTACCTTCGCATCGCTTGTTCCTTCGTGCAGCTCAATCAGTTTATCCCAAAGCTCCTTAGCGTTTTGATGCGGTCCGACTCGGTTCAGTTCTTCTCGTGTTAGTCCGCAGTGTAGAGTATTGATGGCTTTGTTTTCAATTGATGCCTTTTTTTTATATCATTTGTCCAGTCTTCAGGGTCTACTATGTTCCCGGAGTTGTCTACTGGAATTTTGTAAGCCCTTGTGACACTCATCCATTGGTCGTAGTCTGTCTTCATGTAGACCTCCATTCTTCTTTTCCAGTATGAAAAGTCATCCCCGTTGAATAGGGGAGGACGTACTGTGCTGAAGCCTTCTTGTTGAGACATCTTATCCTGCACACACTAAATTAACTGGAAAAAAAAATCCCAAGACTTCGTCTTGGATTAGCAGTGCGGGAGAAAATAGAAACTTGGTGTTGTACCAATTTAGATTTTAAATGCAACGAGAAAAAAAATCTTCCAAAAAGATAATAATATCAGTTTGGAATTGTTAAAAAAAATGATTTCACCCCCTGTCTGATTGGTGGTTGCACCAAATCAGAGCGGTACCTGCTCTGATACCACTTGTAGGACCGTTAGATTCGATAGAGGGGGGTGAATATCGATTCGAAAAAACAAGAGTTTAAAACGCAGCAGAAAAGTAAGGAAGTAAAGAAATGAACACGGTTGATTTTTACTTCGTTCGGAGCCTGTGACGACTCCTACTCGAAGGCCCGTACTCCTTGAGTACCTTCGTTGGGCAATTCACTAGCAATTCGGATAATTACAATTTACGTACAAATATTGCTAATGAAAAGAAAGAAAACAAAGCTAACCGACAAACAATGAATTAAAAGGAGAGCCGGAGTGAGTCGTCGGAGCTTTGTGAACGTTGTTGGAGCGCAGAGCAGCAGAGTGATTGGACTCAGAGTTCTCAGAAGACTGATGTGTTGAAGCTCCTGCCTGGGGCTTCTTTTATATGCTGCTCCGGGCGCCTGGATCCCTTCCGGGCGCCTGGAGTGTGACGTAACACTCCCAACCAGCATGCTCCAAGTGTCAACGTCGTCCTGGGATAAAATTTGCCTCCGGGCGCCTGGATCCCTTCCAGGCGCCCGGACTTCAAGGCGCCCGGAGCCATTCCGAGCGCCCGGACCCTCACTGTTCCCTACCTGCAAAACAGTGTTAGTCCGAGGCAAATAAATCCTGCAGCACAGTTTGTTAGCACATTTTTACAGATACGCTAAGTAATAAAAATTAGCATCAAGAGTATGACTTAGATTCCGTCTTTTCGAGACCGGAATCTAGTCACGATCTCGACTTAGATATCCGAAATGGATCTAAGCCGGATCGACGCCTAATGTTCCCTTCCCGGGAACGCGTCCTCGCAGTCACTCCCCTCCAGTGACTTACCTTACTTACCTGCCAGACGTCCGGTCAGCCCGTCGACCCGTCTGGACTTCTTGCCAAGCGTCCGGTCAACCCATCGAACCGCTTGGACTTCTCGCCAGCTATCCGGTCAGCCCGTCGACCTAGCTGGACTTCTCGCCAAGCGTCCGGTCAGCCCGTCGACCCGCTTGGACTTCTCGCCAGCTATCCGGTCAGCCCGTCGACCTAGCTGGACTTTTCCTGCACACTTGATCAAAGTGTCAGACAACAACACAACTAACTTAACCTATTTGTCATTCATCAAAACCTGGGTTAGACCGTTAGTGCTACCCGCACCAACAGGTCTTTCACCTGGCTTCACTCACCAGGATTTTCCTCCTGCCTAGCTTCACTCACTAGGACTTCCCAGTCAAGTATCCGGTCATCCTTGACCTACTTGACTCTTCTTCAATCAACCTTGCATTGTCAAACATCGAAACCCAAACCAAGACTCAAGCTTGGTCAACCAGGTCAACCTTGACCTAAGGGATGTTGCACCAACATCTCCACCCACAAGGAGCTACATGTGCTAGCCGGAGGTCTTCCGGGGAGTAATCCACCGACGGATAGGGATCGTCCACCTTACGGACACGCCGTGGAGTAGGAGCTTTATCTCCGAACCACGTAAATCGGCGTGTGTTGGTTTGCTTGCTCTTTCTTGTTCTTTGTATTTGTATTTAGCTTTCGTATTTGTGCTTGTATTATTTGTATTCCGCTGCGCAACTAACAAATACATAGAAAGCGATTGATTTGGGGGGCGCCGTCTATCCAACTCCCCTTCAAGCCGGCCGTCCGATCCCTAACAAGTGGTATCAGAGCGAGGACGCTCTCCGTTAGACTAACCGCCAAGGAAGCACAAGATGACCGGCTTGATAGAACCGCCAAAGTTTGAAGGAGGAAGCCTTGGGGACATCACATTTTGGATGATGAAGATGAAAGTCTTCTTCGACACGGATTGGGATACAATGATGGTGATCAAGTACCCGTTCGAAGTCCCAAGTGACAAGAAGGGAAAAAGGCTCCGACCACGACATTGGACGGAAGAGCAAACCACACGATCGGAGGTAAATTCAAAGGTAATATCTATATTGATTGATATTTTGCCTAATCATGTGATAAATGGTGTAGGTGAGTATAAGAACGCCCACGAGTTGTGGAGCAAGGTGAAGATGGTTCTACAAGAAGAACCTAAACCTACACAAGAGGACGAAGAACCCATTGAGATGGGTCTAGTTGCTCAAGTTGAAGAGGAGCAAACGGAAGTTGAGTCATGCTCAACTTCCAAGGAGGAGGAGGATGAAGAAGCATCGTCAACATCCTCAAGGGTTGAAGAAGAATCCAAGACGGAGGAAGAAGAGATCTTGGAGGTCAACCTAGTGAGCACCTCCACCGAAGCAAAGTCAAAGGACCATATCATTTACTTCGATTGCAATGAGAAGGGACACTACAAGAGTAGGTGTCCATTGGGTAAGAAGAAGGTAACTCCTAAACCCAATCAAGTTATTTTGAATACTAACATGGGTTGTATGAATGAAGAAGCCCAAAGGAGGAGAATGTGCATTACATGTTTCACGTGTGGGGAGAAGGGTCACTACCACACAAAATGCCCCAAGAAGAGGGAAATCAAGAAGCTTGCGCATCTAAAGAAATGGGAGAAGAAGAAGAGGAGCTCAAATCAAGGGGGAGCTTCAAGGGTAAGGGAGGTATACCCTAATTTGAAATGCAATTCAAATTTTCATGTTCTCATGCATGCTAGGAGAAATGATTGTGATTATCATTGTATACCCATGCAAAATTTTGGATTTAAATATCATGATAAGAATAGCGTAAATGTTGATCATAACCCTAGGAGACCTATGCATGATAGACCTAGGAAAGTTAAATTCTCATTACCTAAGGAGAAGAAGGTAATAGAGAACCAAGGCATTAATCCCAAGAAGGGGAGACATATGCCTAGGAAGGGTAGATCTAGGAATGCCCAATTTGGACAAATTAACTCTAGGGTTAGAAACCTAGAGAAGGAGAATCAAGCTTTAAGGGGAAAGCTTGATAAGTTGGAACAATTCCTTAAGAGATTCAATGTTGGATCTAAGGAATTAAGGATAATGTTGGGTAGCCAAAGACCCAACAATGATAGATCGAGCTTGGGATACCGATCTAGTCCCTCTAAGGCCAATGAGAGTTCATATGCTAGGGTGGCAAATGATCATGGCAAGGGAGAGGTCTCCAAAGCTAAGGGAAAGTCTTATGCTAGGGTTGCATATGACTATAGCAAGGAGAAGCCAATAAATGGCAAGGGAAAGTCATTTAATGGTAAGGAAAAATTAACCAAGGACAAAGTGTCCAAGGTTAAGAAAGTTAGATTTGTAGGCCAAGTGTCACCGGAGGTGCACCGGAATGGCCTAGCCATTGTGGATGAGTCACCTAGGGGGTGGCTAAGGCTAAGAGCTCTAGGGGGAGCTCAAAGAGTCAATTTGGGACCCATGGCGAAGGGATCTCAAGTGGGTTTTACTTGGGAGTCTAGGTTAGGTCATAGAATGTGCCAAGTGGTTTGGAGACGGACTTGAGTCTCAAACCTAGGGAATTGGCACACATGAGTTATGTTTCATGCAAGAAATATGACATTGGGGTCATATAGCATGATAATTAGTTTTGGATGTATAGATGCCATATAAATCAATGCTAAGGATGCATTGTGGGTTGACATGGGCAAATACATCAAGAGGAAGCCAAAACTAGGACTTTAGGTCAAGGTTAAATTTAACCATTTAGCTAGTTTTGAGTTTTGTGTCAATCTTGGGATTGGTGATAGATACATTTTTGAATGTATTTTTCCCAAGTAGACATGGGTAAAACAGACATCTCCACAAAATTTGGGGATTTTTGGAGGTCTGTGGAATTATTGGTGCATTTCTGAAATTGGGTCAGAAATGCTGAAAAAGGCTGAAAAACTGTGTCAGTCGACTGCTAGTTTTAGCAGTCGACTGCACCAGTTGACTGCTAAAACATGCAATCGACTGGCTGGAAACAGAATCATTCTGTTCGCTTAGCCAGTAGCGACCAGTCGACTGGTACTTCTTGCAGTCGACTGATACCAGTCTGAAATTGTCTTCAGCACTGAATTTTGACCAAGTCAACTCATACAAGTGTATGAAATCCATGGGGGATAAACACACGAGTTTAGGTTCAATTGGAATGATAAGTTTTCAACAATTGGGATATTGTTGGAGGACTTTTTGGATGTTAGGCAAAGGGGGAGAAGTAAGGTTTAGTTGGGAAAACCTGAACGTGCCTTTGCGTAGGGGGAGCCTTGGGATAGGTTCTAAAAAATCCCGTTGTAAAAATCCTAGCTCATGGGGAGCGTAGTGTTGGTTGCTACTCGAAAAACCTAGAGGTTCCACTGTACAAAAATTTTGTACAAAGGTCTGAACCTTTTCCTGGCTACCATGTGTTCTTTTAAATTAAATTTTGGATCGCCTGCGGAACTTAACACGTTTGATCCAAAACTTAATCTATTTGTTCTTTTAGGTTTTGACTTGGATCTCCTGCGGAACTTAACACGTTCGACCCAAATCACCTTAAGTTATTAATTCCATTAAATATTAATTTTCATAATCGGTTCCCAGTACTAACGTGGCGAGGCACACGGCCTTCTTGGATATGGGAGCAACCACCACCGACTAGACAAAACCTTTTATAGAAAGCTAATATTTAATTTCCTAAAATAACTTTAGGTTAACCGAAAAGAACAATCAAATCACAAGGAAAAGAAAAAAAAACAAAAGAACACAACATCGAAAAACATATTCGAAATTCTATAATCGTAAGCCTCTTGTATTTGGTATTATTTCCATAAATAACTAGTATAATGCGGAAAGAAAAATTACTAGTTATACCTTGTAGAAAAACCTCTTGATCTTCTACTGTATTCCTCTTCTAACCTCGGACGTTGTGTGGGCAACGATCTTCCGAGATGAGAAACCACCAAGCACCTTCTTCTTCTCCTAGCTAGGTTCGGCCAATCACAAAGAAGCTTCACCAAGGACGAAGAACAAAACACCAACCAAGCTCCAAGGGATACAAGCTTTCTCTCCTTCTTCTTCTTCTTCTCCAAGTAGTATCCGGCCACCACAAGAACTCCAAGCAAGAGATAAGTTTCGGCCACCACAAAAGAGGAAGAAAGAAAGAGGATGGCCGGCCACAATAATTTTCTTCAAGGATGAATAATTTCGGCCACCACCAATGCTCCAAGGGATGCTAGAGATGAGACTTGCTTTCTCTCCTTCTTCTCCTTCCTTGATCCGGCCACAAACAAAAGCTCCACCAAGAAGATAGGTTTCGGCCAACAAGAGGAGAAGAGAGAAAGGGAAGGGCCGGCCACCACACCAAGGAAAAGAGGGAGAAAAAATAATAGAGGTTGTACCCATGAAGGCACCCCTACCCCTTCTTTTATATTCCTTGGCTTTGGCAAATAAGGAAATTTATTTATAATAAAATTTCCTTAACTTTCCTTGACAACAATTAATTAAGAAAAAATTAAATAAATTTTCCTAATTAATTGTATGTGGCCGGCCACCTCATGTAGAGCAAATAGGATAATTTTAATCAACAATTAAAACTTCCTTTTTTGTCTTTGGAAATTTTAAAAAATAAAATTTCCTTTTAAAATCCCTTCATGGTTGATAAAAAGAAATTTCTATAATTTTAATTTTCAACATGTGAATAATTTTCAGAGAAAAAATAAAATATCTTTCCAATCTACAAATAAGGAAAGAGATCTAATCTCTTTCTTTTAATCCTTTTTTAGATCTTTTTAAAGAGAGATATTTTAATTTTAATTCTCTGTAATAAATTATATCTTCCACATAATAAAAATTAAAATTAAAATTCTTTTTAATTTAATGGGGCCGGCCACCTAAGCTTGGGTTCAAGCTAGGGCCGGCCACCCATGAACCAAGGCTTGGCCGACCCTAGCTTGAACCACAAGCTAGCTTGGCCGGCCCCTTTCTCATGGGTATGAAGGTGGGTATAGTTGGGTATAGTACTCTATAAATAAGAGGCTACGATAGGGACCGAGAGGAGGAATTGGTTTTGGTCTCCCGATAAAATTAAGCATCCCGTGTTCGCCCCGAACACACAACTTAATTTTATCAATAATAATTCATTCCACTAGAGAACTATTATTGAACTACCGCACCAATCCCAAATTACATTTTTGGGCTCCTTCTTATTATGAGTATGTTAGTCTCCCTGTGTTTAAGATGTCAAATGCCCACTAATTAAGTGAGTTACTGACAACTCATTTAATTAATATCTTAGTCCAAGAGTAGTACCACTCAACCTTATTATCATGTCGGACTAAGTCCACCTGCAGGGTTTAACATGACAATCCTTATGAGCTCCTCTTGAGGACATTATCAAACTAGTATCTCTAGGACACAGTTTCCTTTTATAATCAACAACACACACTATAAGTGATACCATTTCCCAACTTATCGGGCTTATTGATTTATCAAACTAAATCTCACCCATTGATAAATTAAAGAAATAAATATCAAATATATGTGCTTGTTATTATATTAGGATTAAGAGCACACACTTCCATAATAACCGAGGTCTTTGTTTCTTTATAAAGTCAGTATAAAAGAAACGACCTCAAATGGTCCTACTCAATACACTCTGAGTGTACTAGTGTAATTATACAGTCAAGATAAACTGATACCTAATTACACTACGACCTTCCAATGGTTTGTTCCTTTCCATTATGGTCGTGAGCTACTGTTTATAATTTATAAGATACTGATAACATGATCCTCTGTGTGTGACACCACACACCATGTTATCTACAATATAAATTAATTGAACAACTACATTTATCATAAATGTAGACATTTGACCAATGTGATTCTTATTTCTAGATAAATGTTTATACCAAAAGCTAGGCTTTTAGTATACACTCTAACACGTAGGTGTAGGGGGAGTCTTGGGATAGGTTCAAATGCATGATGCATTGTTACGGCGGTTGCCAAGTGTGTAACCTTGGCAACGTAAGTCCATTCGGCAGTGTAAGTCCAAGTGTGTAGCCTTGGCAACGTAAGTCCATTCGGCAGTGTAAGTCCAAGTGTGTAGCCTTGGCAACGTAAGTCCATTTGTTTTAACATGTTTATTTGCTATATGTTTTACCTAACTTAAACGTATTGCCAAACACCAAAAAGGGGGAGATTGTTGGAGCAATCTCAATGGTCCACGGGACCATGTGTTTTGGTGTTTGGGCAAAGGGTTTAAGTTAGGTTCACCCTTATTATTTGATATGTGTATGTGAGTGTGCAGGTATGCAGGATACACATGTGACTCATGTTGATGACTTCGGGTCTAGTGAAGGATGGAGCATCCGAGGGACCGTGGACAAGGCAGCGAGGACAAGGACCGAGGGAAGCGACTTCGAGGCATACGCGAAGGATGACATTGGGGACGAGCCGAGGGCTTGAATGCATCCGAGGGACGAGAGTCAAAAGAAGTAAGCTTGAAGGCAAGATGTCAAGGCTGCAAAGAAGCATCAAGTGAGTCATAAGGGTGAGGGTACGAGTGCATGAGAGATTGTACTCGGAGTAAAATCCTAGTTTTAGGATTTTACTGTAGCAGTACTGTAGCAGTCGACTACATGTTTTAGCAGTCGACTGGTGCAGTCGACTGGGGCAGTCGACTGGCAGCGAACAGAATGTCTCTGTTCGTATGGAATCGAGCCGTTGGGATGTAACGGTCGAATTTCCACTGAGGGCAGTCGACTGCATGTTTTGGCAGTCGACTGGTAGGCGGGGTTTTCCAACCCGTAGCCTATATAACCAAGCCTTGGAAGCTTGGTTGAAGTTGACGAAATAGAGGTGGTTAACCCCTATTAGTAGTCTACTTGTGCCCTAGCTTGTAAGAAGTTCTTGTGAGAGTTGTGGTGAGGTTTCTCCACCCACAAGGAGCTACGTGTGCTAGCCGGAGGTCTTCCGGGGAGTAATCCACCGACGGATAGGGATTGTCCACCTTACGGACACGCCGTGGAGTAGGAGCTTTATCTCCGAACCACGTAAATCGGCGTGTGTTGGTTTGCTTGCTCTTTCTTGTTCTTTGTATTTGTATTTAGCTTTCGTATTTGTGCTTGTATTATTTGTATTCCGCTGCGCAACTAACAAATACGTAGAAAGCGATCGATTTGGGGTCGTCGTCTATCCAACCCCCCTTCAAGCCGGTCGTCCGATTCCCAACAGTCATATGTCATGTCATGACATTATATTTATTTTATTATCATTTGAAATGTCATGATAATGCTTAGGTTAGTTATATGTCATGCCTTATTTAAGTTTCATACTTGATGACATGACATCATGACATTGACACATGTTTCCACTTATGATATTATTTTATGCCATGTCATCATCTCTTGCATTTATGATCAATTAAATTGATTTAAGGATAAAAACACAATTTGATATGGAGATCAAATTGTTGTTTAGAAAATGTATGAGAACTTAGCTTAAGATGACCTAAACTCATATCTCACATCAAAATTGACTTGGATATGTTTGATACACCTTAGATGTGTGTGAGATATTAGGATTATGAGGTAGGATCAAGGTGCATAGTTCTTGTACCTAGATGAGCCTAATTCGAATTTGAGGATCATAGGGAAAACTTGTGTACAAGTCATGTACATTTAGCCCTAAGATTGTGGTCCTAAATTGAATGGTTTAAGATCATTTCAAAATTTATTTGAAAAACCTTGATGAAGCTTTTCTAGTGATAGCATTCATCATTGAGCAAGTTGATACAAAGATGGATTAACTTTGAGCTATTTCAAAGTCTTTCGAACTTTGTATCAAGATTAAAAAATGGGAGTTATTTTCATAGAAAACTATTTTTTCATGATAATATATGTTATGAGAAATGTATCCTCAAAATTTTACAATTTTTGAAATTTTCTGTAATTTTTTAGGGGTTTCTGAATTTCAGGAGAAAAATTTATCGAGAATGTGGACCGATCGGAGAAGATTCTGATTGGTCCAGGGAGGTCTGGATCGGCGATCGATCCAGGATGTGGATCGGTCCGGGACCGATCCGGTGGAGTCTGATCGGTCCGGTGACCGATCGGGGTGCCAAAATGCTGATTTTCGACTGTTGTCTGAAAGTTCAGCTATGGAAGTTGGTGTTTTAGTTTTCTAAAGGGTTGAAACTCTCCAAGACATTGTTGGTGCAATGGTCAAGGGGGAGTTGACTTTTAGGGGGAGTTTTTACTCGTCAAGATTTCTGAGGATGAGTGATATGGGATTATCACTGAGTTGATTGTTGATTTTAGTATCAAGGGGGAAATTAAGGGTTTCAATGAAAGGTATGAGACTTTAATTAGGAAGAAACTCTTGACCTTGATTCACTCCTTTTTGATGTGTGTCAAAAAGGGGGAGAATGTCTAGAGAATGTTCAAGGAAGAACATTGGAGTTTGGGGAGAATGTTCAGAGATTGTTCAAGGAAGAACATTGGAGAACTATTGGAAAACCTAAGTTAGGTTATCGCGGGTTAACCTAACTTGATTATGGTTTTTGTCAAACATCAAAAAGGGGGAGATTGTTGGTGCAACCTTAGGTCAAGGTTGACCTGGGTGACCCGACTCGAGTTGACCTGACTCGAGGTATATTTTGATGTTTGACAAGAATAGAGAAGTTATATTTTGATGTATGACAAGAATAAGAACTTGGGGATTGTGGGTGCAACCTTTGGTCAAGGTTGACCTGGTTGACCCGACTTGAGTTGACCTGATTACGGAAAAGTCCAAGCAGGGAGCTTGGCACGGGAAAAGTCCAAGTATGGAGACTTGGCATGGAAAAGTCCAAGCAGGGAGCTTGGCACGGGAAAAAGTCCAAGTATGGAAGCTTGGCATGGGAGGTCGGAGAGGGTTCGGTAGCTCGTTCTCCGGACTAGGTCAGAGAGGGCTCGGTAGCTCGTTCTCTGGACCGGACGAAGTCAGAGAGGGCTCGGTAGCTCGTTCTCCGGACTAGGTCAGAGAGGGCTCGGTAGCTCGTTCTCTGGACCGGACGTAGAAGTCGGAGAGGGCTCAGTAGCTCTTTCTCTGGACTGGATGGAGTCGGAGAGGGCTCGGTAGCTCGTTCTCCGGACTAGGTCAGAGAGGGCTCGGTAGCTCGTTCTCTGGACTGGATGGAGTCGGAGAGGGCGCGGTAGCTCGTTCTCCGGACTAGGTCAGAGAGGGCTAGGTAGCTTGTTCTCTGGACCGGACGAAGTCGGAGAGGGCTCGGTAGCTCGTTCTCCGGACTAGGTCAGAGAGGGCTCGGTAGCTCGTTCTCTAGACTAGGAAGACGTTAGGGTTTAGGGCTGGGAAGCTCTAAAACCAACATAGGCATTGGATCGGTCTGTTGACCGATCCAGTGATACTTTGGCTGTCTGGATCGGTCTGTCGACTGATCCAGTGATACTTTTGTTATCTGATCGGTCTCGTGACCGATCAGTAACCACACAGTAGCTCTCTGTGGGTTATCTGATCGGTCTGGTGACCGATCAGTAAGAAGAGAACAATAGGGGGATCGGTCTGTGGACCGATCCACCTATGGCCTGATCGGTCCACAGACCGATCAGGGCTCGGCAACCCCTCACTGTGAAGAGTTGGGATCGGTCTGGGGACCGATCAGGGATTTCCTGGACCGATCAGGGTGGAGCCTGATCGGTCCAGGCCTAGCCGTTGAGTCACAACGGCTAGATTTCTGTGTCTCTGTCTTCTTCCTCTTCGCAGGTTCATATAAATCAAGAGGTGGAGGCGGGCCTGAAGAGATGCTGGTTGAACTTCTTCTTGCTCCTGTGATCTGAGCTTTGCTGAGCTCTCCATTGCTGAAGCTTCGTGTGAGCTTCCCTCGGCTGGGTTTCCAACTAAACAGTTGCTGCTGTGGTTGGCATCCGTGAAGTTGCTGCTTCATCAACAGTCGACGAGAAGGCAAGCAAACTAGTGGTTTTACATTCATATTGTTCTTGGCTTCTTGTTGTATTTCTTGTACTCTGATCTTGCTGTTGCAAGAGAGATTGTGGCGAAGTTTCTCCACCCAAAAGGAGTTTTTATTAGCCGGTTTTCCGGGGTCTCATCCACAGACGGATTGATAGGATTCGTCCACCTTACGGACACGCCGAGGAGTAGGAGTATCATGTCCGAACCTCGTTATATCGTCGCGTTTGAGGTTTGATATTCTCCCGTTTCGTTTCTATCTTTTATTTCCGCTGCGCTAACTCAAATTGTAGGAAGAAACGAGAATTTGGGGTCGGCTATTCACACCCCCCTCTCTAGCCGCATCCGAAGATCCTAACAATAGCAACAACGGATGAAGCAGAACTACAACCGGAGGGTGATCCCGAGATCCTTCCAGGTCATCGATCTCGTGTGAAAGAAGGTGAAGTCGATCAACGACGTCACCAAGCTCGAAGCCCCATGGGCGGGATCTTTCAAGGTCATGCAAAAGCTTCGCTCAGGCGCCTACAACTTAGAGGATGAAGGGGGGGAGGCAGCTCGAGCGGCCGTGGAGCGTGAATCATCTCCAACCCTACAGGGCCGGATGAGAGTTGCGCGAGTGAATACATGTATTTTTGTATGTTTTCTGAACGTAGGGCAAATATGAATAAAAGCGAAGAATGCCACTCTTGAGATGCGTCTTCATCAACGGTTGAGTGACGACCTTAAACCCTAGTCTTCCCCAACGGTCGAGCGGCGACCTTAAACCCTCGTCTTTCCCAACGGTTGAGCGACGACCTTAAACCCTCGTCTTCCCCAACGATCGAATGGTGACCTTAAACCTTGGTCTACATCAACGATCGAGCGGCGACCTTAAACCCTATTTTACATCAACGGTCGAGCGGTGACCTTAAACTCTAGTCTTCCCCAACGGTCGAGCAGCGACCTTAAACCCTCGTCTTCCCCAATGCTCGAGCGGCGACCTTAAACCCTCGTCTTCCCTAACGGTCGAGCGACGACCTTAAACCCTCGTCTCCAACGGTCGAGCAGCGACCTTAAACCCTAATCTACATCAACAGTCGAGTGGCGACCTTAAACCCTGGTCTACATCAATGGTCGAGCGGCAACCTTAAACCCTGGTCTATATCAACGGTTGAGCGACGACCTTAAACCCTGGTCTACATCAACGGTCGAGCGGCGACCTTAAACCCAAATCTTGCTTAGTCTTCATCAATGGTCGAGCGACGACCTTAAACCCAAGTCTTCACCTATTATTCATCAACGGTCGAGCGGCAACCTTAAACCCAAGTCTTCACCTATTCTTCATCAACGGTCGAGCGACGACCTTAAACCCTATTCTTTGCCTAGTCTACATCAACGCCCGAGCGGTGACCTTAAAATCTAGTCTTCACCAATGGTCGAACGAAGACCTTAAACCCTCATCTCGGTAAGTGGTCAAGCGACGATTTTATAACTCAAGAATGATGAACGGTTGACCATGAAATACGGTGACCGTTCGGAACCATTCTTCAAAGTACTTCGTGACCAAGCGGAAGGTTGCAAAGTTTTCAAGGTCGACTAAGTTTTCAAGACCGCTCGGGAGGCCTACAGCTCATCCTTCGTGGTGGCCAGCTCATTACTTTTTGCGGAGAGTTGGCCTCGAAGGTCAGTTTCTTCAGCCGACCAGCTCTTCCGTTCGGCAACTAGGAAGTCTTCGGCTTCTTTGAGTTTCTTAGCGATGGCCCGGACCTCTTTATTCTTCAAGTCCAGGTCTTCAATGGCTCGGAGTTTCCTCGCATTGGCCGATTCGATCTTGGCGTTAAAAGTGGTGACCTACTTATTAAGTTGAGCCAACAGAGTGGCCTACTCTGTGCTTTTTCCCCGCTCGGCCTTGAATAGCGTGGTGCTCTTCGCCAGATCGGCTTTCAGCTTCGCCACCTCAGCATTTGTCTGCTCTTGAGAGGCGGAGGATTGGCCGCTCGACGCCTTCAACTTCCTAACTTCCTCCTCCAAAAAGGTGAACCTCTGGCACATGACCAGACTCTCTACCCAATACTATGAATAACTAGGAAAACGTAAGTGTCGAGCGGAGATAAATTACGAAAAATAGAAATACAACACTTACCCCAGTCGGCATCTAAGTATGGTTGTCTACGAGCGCCCCCGGAGACATCATCGTTGCACGGGCTCAAGCGTTAGCCAAGATCTGTGCAAGCGGCCCCTGGATAATATTTAGTGCTCGGGGGCTCAGGATTCAGCGCTAGTCGACTCGCGCCATTCTTCAGTCGGCAGATGGAGAACCGTCCTTATATGGCGCTGGCCGCTCGGGGATGACTGGGTCGATGTCACTCATCCGGACAGTCGATATGAGGACGTCGGACGGATGCTTGATTTCTTGACCTTCGATGGTGGGGGCATGAAAGCCACTGGCGGCGCGCAGACAGTCCCTTGCGGTAGACCGGATAATGATGGCATCCGATCAGACGACGTGGGGGTCGTAGTCTCTTGAACTGGTGCGGGGGTCGGCGTTTCAACCCGTTTGGCGGATCGCACCACCGAGGATGTGGAGGGTGATGAAGGCTCCGCCCGACGCCTCTTACGCCTAATCAGCGGCTCCCCTGAGGAGGTCGTGCCAGACACCCCCTCAACTTAAACGACCGAATGTCGTTCGGAGGGGAGTGGTGATCCGCCAGTCACTCCACCACTCACCAAGACTAGAGCCGCTTCGCTCTCGTCTTGTGGGTCTTCCTGAGAGCCGACCGACTACAGACCGTGGCTCTCTAACTCCTCCACAATCATCTGCAAGTTTAGCCTTGCCGGCCAGACACGCACGTAACATAACTTCGGCTGCAAAAGAGGAAGAAAAATCAGTTAGAATCAAAAGGAGTGAAGAAGTTGCATACCTAGGTTGGACAGAAGCCGAGTGCGGATCAGACTCAATCCGAAAATATAGAGGACACCCTCCAATAACAACTTGTGGATGTCATACTTCTGACCGACCAACATTGAAACTGCGTTGAGGTAGTCCGATCGACTCTTGTACTGTTTCAAGGGAGGTTGACTCGCCACTTCAAGCTGCCAGTAGGTTGGGAAGTCTGGCTGCTCGGGAAGGCGTATAAAAAAGAAGTATTCCCTCCAATGCTTGTTGGAGGTCAACATTTTGTCAAAGAAAACTAAGCTCACTCGGGCTTGGAAAAGAAAAGTCCCCAGCTCGGACAATTTCGAATAATAAAAATAGTGAAAATTCTGAGAAGTGAGAGGAATGTTGTGCAGGTAGAACAGAATAACTACCCCGCACAATAGCCGAAAGGATTTTGACACTAATTGATGAAGGGAGATGTAAAAGTATTTACAAACGGCGGGAAAGAAGGGATGAATAGAAAACCGCAGACCGACGGTAAACTAATCCCTAAAGAAGGTAAGACAACTGGGCGGTGGAGAGTTTGGCCGATCGGAAGGAGAAGGAAGAACAATTTTGTATCCAGAAGGAAACTCAAACGCGTCGGTCAGACTCTCAGCATCGTCGGCGTCAAACCTGGACTCAATAGAGGTGCACTAAAGTCAGGGACGCCGACAGGCGGCTGTGAGGAACACAAAGGCAATGAAAGGATGCGAGGGGAAGGAAGTCTACTGGAATATCGCCGGAACACAGACAAAGAAACACTGAAAAACTCGAAGACGGGTGCGATTGGAAGGAAGCTTACTGGTAAAAGGTCGCCGGAGGAGCAAGAGAGGAGAAACGTCACCGGAGCACAGACTGAGTTATCGCCGAAGAGCTCGGAGACAAAGATACGCAGGAGGAGGAAGCAACGCGCATGAGCTTATAATCCTCGGGGCCGGCCGACCTGAGCCATCCGATCTAGGTCGCGGAAACCCAGGCAGGGATCGGGCCGTTGAATTTGAAGCGTCAAACGTCACATCGCCAGCAGATATCCGCCTGTCACGTCAAGCGTGCGGTGGCAGCGGGCGGGACATGTGGCGCCTCGCCACGGGCCGACATTAATGAAGGCAATTAAGGAGGCATGGGATCGCACTCAGCCATTATGAGTCGGGATTTGCACGATCTCCCATAAATATGGCTGACGTAAGCCCGGATCGCGCTCACCCAAAGAAGCCCAAGAAAATATTTCCAAGTATGGATGTTCATTGTGTTGATCAGCTTAAGGGAGTAGACCTATGGTCGAACAACAGTGTTCAACAGGCCGGTCGGCGGAGAATAGTCACATAGCCGACCGTTGGGCCACGTTAGTCCGATCAGAAACCAAGGAGTGTCGAAGTCGATCGGGTGGAAAACTTCCCAGATAATTTTGTCCAGTTAATCAGACTTGCAACCTCTTTCGACTAGACTTGAGGAGGAGGCATGTGATGCAGTGATGAGAGACCCCACCCCGCGGAGGATAGTGGTCACAGTAGAGGTCAAAATCAAGGCGGTCAACGCGCAAATAGCATCGGCCGGTCCAGCGAGCATGCCCGACAGGGGGAGAAGGTCCCAGTCCAATCCCACCTTCGATACGGGGAGGTGTCAAATGACAGATGCTCAATGAAGTATTGAACACCGAACGGAGGAGGAGATGGTGTGCTGAAGCCGAGCAGAGCGACTACCCTGCTCGCCTAGACCGTAGGACTCGACAAACAGAGTGAAATTTTGACCGAGCGGACGAGATACAAATAGTATATTTTTATTAGAATCAACGAAAAATATCCAATTTACTACCTCAAAATTTATTGAAATAATCACTGGTATAGTTACCAGTTATGTCAACTAGTAGGTATAATTCAATTATGAATTGTAACAATTACCAATAAATACTTCCACTCTAATGACACTAATAAATTATATTATAATAGTGATAATTCATAGCTACTATAATATAAATATTTTATTTTATTTTTATCAAAACTAGTCAATATTATATTATAACAGTATCTCAACTCTAACTAATAATTGTGTAACAATTATAATTCATACCTCTTGTAACATGAAGATTTCATGTTTTATCAACAATGAAAAATATTGGTCTATATGTATTATCCTAATATAGGAAATTTATTTCTAATTAATACTAATGAGTAAATTATAGTTATTAGTTGCAGTTGTTATAATTGTGTAATTATAATGACATCGATATTGATTTGACTTAATATATGTCACATCTCGATAAAAGATATATAATGGTGTAAAAACTAAAATTAATTTCGGAAAGTAAAACGTGAAGGCATATCATTTAATTTTATTTTTTGCCTTTTGTTTTGTACCTATAAAATTTCTCATGTATATATTAATTTAAATGAATAAACAAAAAAATAAATAAATATGAGAAAGCAAAAAGGGTAACGACACTTTCAGGCTCCCGCTCTTCCTCGAGCCTCCACGGCGATCTCCGCCGCCCCTTTCGCCGGCCTACTTCGGCGGCGCTTAAGCTTGCACGCCTCACTCAGATTGTCGGGGTCACTCTATTTTTCTGAGCCTCGTCTCTCTCTAGCCGCCACCGGCTGCAGATCTGGCCGCGCCGCTCCGATGCTTCCGTTTCTCCCTTGGGTAAACCACATTTCCCCTTTGTTGGATCTGGGATTCGAAGATGTGTAAAATAATTTTTGGAAAAGATTTTTTGCGACGTTTTCTCTCTTCTTCGGCCTCTGCTATTCTTTGTTAGTCTCGCACTCTCTCTCTCTCTCTCTCTCTCTCTCTCTCTCTCTCTCTCGGGTCCCGCCGATCTTCCACCTAAAACCCTAATCCTCCGCCCTAAATCGGTTGCGGCTTCCGAGTTCTGCCCGAAGCACCAGCTGGTCTCCCAGAGGATGCTTCCACTCTCCCGGCCTCCCAAGCACACGGGACTTCCATTAATCGCGGATTTCATTTACACCAGCCTCAAGAACTTAGTTTATTCGCCATCGAGATTCGTTATAGTAGTTGCTTCTTTCTATCTATCTATCTATCTAAAAAGGTGTTTGATGATCCTAAAGACCTCACCTTGGGCATTCAAGATCATGTATGAATTGGAGAAGACATTCTAAACACTCACTGAGGGTTATTTAGATCCCAATTGACTAAAAGTGTTTGATGATTTTCAATTGTCAACGCAGTCAATTGAAAACTGAGTGTTGGGTGAACACAAAGCAACTTGATGTGACCCCAATTACTATATTTTGATACTTCTATCTATTCAATCCTCAGTCAACTTGGTGCGACCTCAACTGACTATATTTCCTCAAACACTTTTTCACAAAAATGCTTCATGTTTAGAACATTGTCTATTTTTCATAATTGGTCTTGGATGTCCAATGTAAAGAGCAACTACTTTATGAACAAAAGTGTTTGATGGCTAATGTGTTTAACCTCGTTCAAATTGTTGTAGGACGTAAAGAGGCAAATTTTGTGCTGCAAAAAAAGTAATTCAGTAGACAAACATCCTAATTAGCCATCAAAGAGGAATAATTATGGCATTTTAAATACTGAAAATCTGTATTACATAGAGTTATTCAGACTCATGCCACATGATCATGGGCATAAAGTTTCCATTCGAGTTATGCAAATTTTTTACTTTGGTAAATTGAAGGGTCCAGACTTTGCATATGTTTGTTGTCGCGAGTATCGGGTCAGTTTATTGGTGGGGTGGCAAGGTAGAAATAGTTGGATATTGCATCATCTCTCACCTATTAACCTTGTTGTTAATGTTTAATGTACTACTTCCATGGATAGTTGTTACATTCATCCACTCATCTTGAGTTTTTTGAGCTAAGAAAGCTAGTACTACTTTCAAAGAACCTTTTTGGATCTATGGTTGTTATCTTGAACATGTAAGCTAGTACTACCTTCAAATTTGAATTTTACGAGCTAATATTGTGAAAGTACATTTCTAGTTTGAGTCTAGATCTGAAAATTTGTTGTTTTAACTTCCTTGCAACCTCTAAATACTAAAGATATCCAGTGTTGAGCAAACAGATTTGGAGGAATTATTGATAATAATGACTCGAGAATCTCTTCTTGGTTCCTTGACGGAACACATCAAGTCAATTTATGAGTTTGAGTCCCCATCTTGAACATTCTAACCCTGTTTACATTCTCAACCCTTGATTGTATCGTTAAACTAATCCTAAGATTGTTGTAGGATTCCTGAAGCCATTGCATCACCTATCACTGGTGGTCATACCAAGTGCCTTGAGTGGAATAGGGACAGCACTAGGGAGAACTTAGAAGTGATGCGAACCCGATTATGAGACGGTATGAAATAGCTTGGGTGCGACGAAGAGTAACTTTCCTTACATGTTCTCTTGCCACTCTTTAATTTATTGATTCAAATATTTGGTTGCTTCTGCATTTGGCTATTCGTTTGATGTTTGATCCAAAATTCTAATCCACTGAACCAGCTAGGCTTTCATCTCTCGAGCTACCCAAATTGGGCCAATTGGTTCGGTTCAGGAAGCACCAAAAATCGAAAGTTCTGAAACTTCCTGGTGTTTTATATCATTTAAATCCTAAATTCTGAATAAAATAAAACATAAATAGCTTAAAATACTCTACCAAGAAAAAAAAAACATAAACAATTTCTGCAAATATTCAATACCAGAAGCATTAACAGAAAAAACTTGTGTTCTCTAATCTATTAGCAATCAATTGGTCCATTGCATGCAATGATGAAGTAATTATGGGCTCCATGTATAAAATATTTGGTAATTACTTTGATTCAGGAACAATGTTTCCTTAAACTAGCAAACTATCTATTAATCTATTGGCATACACTTCCACACAAACAGATGTCTAATTTAGTTATGACCAGTGACAAAATCTTTGCGAGAATCTTCAGTTCAAACTCTTTTTAAGTGCATAAGTTTACACGACACACAATAGGGTTCTTCTGACTAACTCACCAATTACTGATCACAGCTACAACTGTGCTTTGCCTTTGAAGAATCAGCAAGAAGTATTCTTCTCAGTTCACTTGCTGTTGGTTTCCATAAAATGCATAAGCGCCATACGGCACAGCATACATGGAGGGGTAATGAGCAGGTATGCTATATCCATCGTACGTCTGCCCCCCATACGTCTGCCCCCCGTAGTAGGCTCCACTCCACCTCCTGCCTCGTTCAACTCTCGACTGTAAAAGTAACAGAGAAGGAATCAAGAGATTAGATTGTTTGGGCTTGAAATAACTACACATTTGGATGGAAAAATGACGGTATTATTAACTACTTGATTTAGAGTGTGGAGTCAAAAGGTTACCTGTTTATTAGCAGGGTTGCGACCCCATGATAGACGAACTGTTTGCTTGCCGATAGTTGTACCATTTAAATGTTGCATTGCTTCTTCAGCATTGTTTCTGCACGGATTCGAGAAAGTGAACTCAGATAATAACAACGTATGTTGAGCTTCTTGCTCTTATGTTTGCAATGCTCAGAACTAAATCAGTGATACGCACCTGTGGACAAAAAGAACAAAACCACATTGTTTTCCCAGAGGAATTTTAACAGAGGCGATTTCGCCATACTGAGAAAAAGCTTCTTTCAAATCATCTTCACTGACATCTGGATCCAGCCCTCCAACAAATACCTTCACCAAGACAACAAAATGTAAAATCAAAATGCAAAAACAATGCACATATGTGTTGTGTAGTGAAAATCTTCTTACTGTTGTATTCGCTGAATCTACATCGGATTGGGACCCAGCTGAAGATACACCATTTGGTCCAAAACCACCTAAAGCATCCAGGACTTGAGATTAAGATGGCTTTCACTTAAAAAATAATTAGGATGAAATATGAAACTAGAATCTGAAGGGGTTACTTGCAAAGTGAGCCCTTGTACAGAAAAAAAAATGTAAAATAAATGAGTGAAGATAAGATTTAGTCTATTGATCTATAAATAAGTATTGAAGCTACAGAAGGAACTGTTGATACAGTCCCAGATGACTGAGTTAGGATGAGTCAGTAATACACTCAACAGACACCTAGGTATGGACTCGGTGTCAATATTTTTTTTTTCCTAAAACACAAGCGATCGTTTCGATCTAATTTCTGTTAAACATAAACAAACAATAACCTCAAGTCATTTAAAAAGGTTGCAATCTACAAGCATTTAGAATGGATGGAGACTTTTCCTTGTTCTTCATATAACCTTTTTCCATTGTTTTTTCCCTCTAGGATCACAAGCAAACAACAAATGATTAAACCAACTCAGCCATGATCACTTGTCTGAATGGATTTAATGAATCACTTTCATGCATTCTCTGATGTGGATTTAACAGCAAATAGAAAGGTAATCATTTCCAGACAATTTAATCAAATGGATGGTTTGATAACAAATTCGTAATATTAATGATGCAAGAATAATTAGGAGGTTTTTTAGTAGATCCTTGTAAGATTTTATTCTGATTAGTAATAGCACACTAGGTTAACATAGATTTTGCTTTGGGTGATCAGATTAGGTCATTCATTACAATGTTTTTAATATAAAAGGTCATTGTTAGGGCCTTGAAGAAAATCCCAATAGGTTTCGTGATATAACACGGAAAAACAAAAGGACAAAGAAAATAAACTTTTTAAAATTGAAAATGATTAGACAAGAGGAATTGAGGTTTCTTATCTATACACCTCATAACCTAATTTCAAAAAACTAGCTAATAAATTACTTATTCCCTAAAATTACTTATTCCCCTAAAGTAAGACTTCAATAAACTGAAGATGATTAAACAAGAGAGATTGGAATCAACCTATTCCTTAAAATGTCTCAATCCCCTAGAACAAGATTGAAATGTACCTAGTATATTATGACTGATCAAAATAAAAACTTAAAATATCTATAAAAGTAAAACTTCTATAATTAATCGTATGTCTCACAAGAGGAAATAATTATGGAACAAACCTAAATCATAAACAACTAAAAAATATCTTTGAAGGCACCAAGAATGAACTAAACTTGGCAATACAAATTTATTCCTAAATTTTGGTAATAAATAACATACTTCCTAAGACCTTGGCAATAACATAATCTATTCCCTATTTAATTTATTCTCCTACATCAAGATCTAAATTTACTAATTTATTACAAATAATCAAAACTAAATAGTAAAAATTCTGAAAAACTTAAATTTTAAAGCATTCCAATTGTTCTTGCCTCTGGGATGTTGATTAAGAAATTAATACAGAGATGAGCATCTAATAATGCATAGAATGACTGAAAATTTATCATGATAGTATGGACATATATTCAAAAAAGACCATGGATTTTAAGACAGGTTTTGTCAATTAATATAACAAAAAAATTTAATTGATTGAAATATTATTAGTGATACGGACTTATAGTTCAACGGAAATGTAGGATTCATATAGCCAACTCCTAATAGTTGGGGCTTGATGATGACGATGGAATTTTACAATTTACATATCTGAAAGTGGTTATTTGCTTACAGATTGTGAGATAAGAAGATTAAAATGGCTGCAGACATTTATTTATCTTGTATCATACTTCTGTGACTGAATTAGAAAATTTACCCACAACTAGGAATTCGTTTAACCTTGAAATGTTCTACACCACTGAATAACATGTCAAATTCATTTAAGATCATGTTTTAGGTGTCTGTATGCATTCAGTTCAGCAGAAGCATAGGTTGTTTGAGAGGTTGTTACATTATGCTGATTACAGAACTCGCAGGTATATGGATCAAATCCTCACTAAGCCATTTGGCAGTAACATCATCTATCACACTATGGCATAAGGGATGAAGCCGTGAAGAGAAATGCTGTCTCTTCCATCCATTTGATGTTTCCTATTTACCTTTCCAGAAACTGGCTTGCGGTCTCTTACTATAATATTTTGAGAACTACCAGTTAAATCACTTTGTAACACAGAATTCAGAAAGCTGAAACATTTGATCTACAAGTGTAGCAAATAAATAAATCATACAAATTGAATTCAGTAGTAATTAAGAAAAAAGAAATAGTAACATTTTGGTAGAGCATAGTCCATAACTACTAAGCATGTGATTGAAGACCTCACATGCAGTACACAAAAATACATAGCAGGTATATATGATTCAGCGTCTAACTACATTACTTAATGCTTAGAAAAGTAATTCAACAACAAACTAAGATCTAAAGTTCTGAACTATGTTTATTGAAGGAAAAAAGGAAACCTCAAATGAAGAATATTAGTTCAGTCACACATACCAGAAGATTTTCTAGGAGTAGCAAGGCCAACACGCATAGGTCTAGTTGAACAATAAACACCATTCATCTCAGTAATGGCAAGCTTTTTTTCATTCTCATCCCCAAATCTAACAAACCCATAACCTTTTGAACGCCCAGTATTTGCATCAATAACTACTTTTGCGCCTTTTACTGAGGAGTATTTTATAGAAAATGTTTCATACAGAAGTGTATCTGTAACATCAGAAGCTAAATCGCCTACAAAAATAGAGTGATCAGAAGCAAGATCTGAGCGCTTGTCACCCATGCTAAATGATGCCCAATTTAGCCGGAATGGCTGGTCTGTGTTTGGCATAAGATGACTGCTGAAATTCTGAAGAATATTTTCAGCAGTTGCATGTGAAAGAAACTCCACAAACCCGTAACCCTCTGATTGTCCAGTCTGCTTATTGCGAATAACTTTTATGGAGACAACCTGCACGACGTGTAACAACACAAAATGACTGAGTATAATCTGATTCACTATACATGCGGCATTAAGAAAAGATTCATTTTTGTTTAAATTTGGGTAGGTACATGTGTAACAACACAAAATAACACGAATATACTCTGATTCCCTATACATGTGAGTGTAAGAAGAAACAAAGATTGGAATAATGTATCTTCTTGTACTAGGGGAATAATAAGAAATTTCCATTTTCATTTAAATTTGGCCTGGCAATCCCTTGACAATTAACTAATGTCCACTCTACCAGAACTTGTCTGTTTACACAATCAGCAGCAAGAGGAGCTTAAGAAAATTGGGTATATTGAGATTCTAGATAACTATCATCAGTTCCCATATAGACCAGCTAATACAGATTAGGAAAGGCTGTACACCAACCTTGATTTAAATAAGATTAAATTCTTATTTCATGCAAGCTATTCAAAAAGGAAAAAAAAACACTTTTCCTAATTCCATTTGAGTGGACACCATCGACGGTGAGCCTTGACGCAACGGTAAAGTTGTTACTTTATCACCAAAAGGTCACAGGTTCGAATCCTGGAAACAACCTCTTGCAAAAAGTAGGATAAGACTGCGTTACAATGGATCCTTCCCCACGACCCTGCATAGCAGGAGTTTCGTGTACCGGGCTATCCTTATTTGAGTGGACACCAAGATTTAAAATTAGTTTTGCTGCAAATTTTGATCATACTAAAGAAATTACAGAATCCACTCAATTTGTGCTAATTAGCAACATATCATGCACACTAATTTTGTATTAGACTGCATTCATGTTATGTAAAACTCACTTCTTATCTAAAAGAAAAGAATAACACTCAAGTTAAGAGGCAATTCGCCAAGTTTCAACCATTATTACCTTGTGGTATTTGTTGAAAAGGTTCCTGGCAATAGAATTTATTAACAAAACACAGATTGGGATTGAAAGTTAAATCATGCATAACTGAGTGGAAAACACTTACTGTGTTGTTTATATAAGATGGGAATATGATGAACGTACATAAGAAAAACAGATTTGTTAGCTTCAAAAACAGGCAAACTTGAAAAGACGGTTCTCTATCAAGGCACATATATTCCTTTACAGAAACCATGTTAAAAGAAGAATAGCATTTAAAAATTCTAGCCATTAGGTACAAAAGATAGGGACATAAGCAGTATCAATTTTCCAAAAAAAACCTCTTTCTCCTGAGTCCTGAATATGATTTCCAGACTTTAATCTTAGTACAATACATACCCTCAACCTGATTTAAACTACACAGCAAAATTAGAGGCAAAATGAGGACAATGCTATTGATAACAGTAGTTAACCCAGCAAGGATGAAACAAATAAATGATACGTTACCACTGCAATCATTATACAATAAGGCACTTTTGAAGAAAGTTGTTGGGACGAATGGGTAGTATCAAAGTCAAACTGTGGGAGACACAACTCAAGGAAGGCAAACAATTGAGAGGTTAGTAATTAACTGAAGCTGTCATAACCGTGCAGCCACTTATATGTTTGGAATCCATCTAGCAGTTAGCTTATCTTATCTGGTTTGGGCATGTGTTCAACTAGCATTACGTGGGTAACATTTGAATGCGGGGAGCAATCACCCTAAAGCATGCTTTTCATTCTGAAGATCCTATCGCAGTATGAATACTGAATCTTGGACTTGCAACTTGACTGTGAAAAACATAGTGGGATAGTTACTTTGACTAGGACCAAGGAAAAAGGCAAAGGAGAGGGTTCTGTCGTCACAAGAAGGAAACTCATGACTTCCATGTCTTACACCAGTGCCATTTGAGTAAAACAAGTAAGTTTGCTGCCAATGTCATATGTGATGAAAGGGAACCAAAGAGATGAGCACTTTAGATAGTTGTCCAGTGAAAGACTATAACTTATGAGAGGTATATCCGATCCAATTGAGTTAGATAACAAGATTCAAAATCTGAGAGAGTAGTGCCAACAAGCAGGCAAAGGCATACAACTGCACAATCAAGATTACATTGGAACTCTTCATAAAAAAAAAAAGATTACATTGGAACTCAAACAACAAGCGAATGAACCATTCAATTTAAGGGAGCAAAATCAGGTGAGAAACCATTCTTTCTATTGTCTCAACAACAGATGTGGCAAATTGATGAGCTGGTGATGTTTTCTTCCTGTTATTACAAAGGATCTCCCATCTAGTCAAGGTAATAAAACACACACGAGACCAAGAATAAATTCTCAAAGAAAGCAAGTCCTGTTGACAGTTCAGCTTATCCACTTTATTTGATAGTCATCATTGAATATGTAGAAGCTAATTAAGAAGTACTATTTTAAAATAAACCCACAATATTCTCACAATTATCACAGATGACAAAGCTCTAAAGTTGAAATTCTTAAATGTATAGCCAAAAAATATATATTTCACTATTCTTCTTATTGTTGCCTTCCAATCCCCTAATTACTGAATGTGCTGCATTGCAAAAAGAACTAGCAGGAACATTACCAATTGTAACATGTTTATGTTCAGTTTATCTTCTAGGTTCAACCTTAATCAGCTACCACTAGCTAAATTTGTTAGAGATGAATTCAGAGCACGGAATCCTACATCAATGGGCATTATGTTTTCAGGAATTAATATGACATATATGAAATTACATCAGATCCAATCCAAGGAAAGTAATGCAAAGGGCTATGATATCTGAATCTCAAAATTTACCTAATTGATATTTCTTGTTATCAAATCTAGCGATTGTTTGCTTAAAATTTAAGAGTTCTATAAAACTTGTAACAGAAATTACGAAACTGTCCAAATTCCATGCAAAAGCACTTATATTATTTTTCCTATACACCTGATGCATGGAAAGTAAGAATACCTTAACCAACTCTCGTAGGGGAATCGAACGGATCAGGAAGATCCAATCCGTCATAAACACATCCATTATTAATAAGTGACCTTTTCATCAAAAGAGAAGAACGACGCCATTAGAGGACGAAAGGATAAATCCTAACCTCGCCGGTGTGGCCGAAGCAGCTGTGGAGGTAGTTCTCGTCCATCCAGTACTGGAGGTCCCCCACCCAGATCGTCCGTTTCTCGTCATCCGCCACAGCTTCCCCACCTTGTTGGTAGCGGTTCGATTTCGAAGGAGGGAGAGGAGGAGTCGGGGTCTGGTGGTAGGGCACAAAAGCCTGGCCGTAAGGGGGCGGAGGAGGCGGCGCCATCATGGGATGCTGCATGACCATCGCCGGCGCCGGGTATCGAACCGGAGTCCAAGCCTGTGGAGGAGGTGTCGGTGTCCACCGTGGATCTACGCCACCTGCCGATTGCATCTTCGCCGCCGTTGCGCTAAGGTCGGCGAGCGAAGCTGAGCCGCAATGAGAGGGAGATTAAGCAAAGAGATCTCCCGGAAGGTGATGAGAAGGGCTTAAATAGGGAGGCGGCTCTGAGGCGAGGTATGATAATGGCCGTCCGATCAGAAGATATACATCACCAATGCCGTTGATTGTCGCACGTGACCCGGTCGGCGTTCAAGGGCCGCGGTTTTTGACCAGATCCGCGTCCGTAACGGACTGCAATAAATTGAGATAACAAACGTACCGGTTTAATATGTGGCGACAGCGCCAGCGGCTCGTTTTAATTATATAACGTGGTTGCCGGTTTAATTAGGTATTACCTCGAGCTCAAGCGTAACTCGAGTTTGAACTTGTCTTTGTAACGATTAATGATTATAAAATTTTGTACTTAATACAGATTAAAAAATAAAAAATTATATTTATTTTAAAAACAAATAGAGGTTTATAAGGACTATATTTTATTTTATTTGTATAAATTAATGATTTTAACTTTTAAATAACACTTTTAACTAAATTATGCGCAATTAAAAATTGACCATGTAAAAAATGAGTAATCGCTTAAATTTATTTAAATATTGAGATTAGAATCTTTCTTGTGCATTTCCTTTTTTACCTTCTTATTCTGTTTTTAAATTTGAAAACAATATTTTTTTTCTATTTTAAATGGTCATTAAAATGTTTAAGTACAATATATAAGTTTCTTAAAAAAACAAGATATATATGTTTTAAGATTGAGATTTTTTTTTCTTTAATTCGATCATTGTAATATTGAACTTGCTTCAAATATAATCAAATATTTTATTCCTTTTTAAAATCCACCTATTAATATTAAAAATAATTAATAAAACTCAATAATAATAATAATAATAATTTAACATATATTTTAATAATTTAAACTTGCTAATTAAAAATATTAAATAATAAATAAATTGCGACCCTCAAATCCAAGCTCGAGTTGGAGTTGCCCATTACTCTTTCGAGATTGAGATGAGCCCAACCGCATGCTTCCGGCTCGATCTCGGCACCTCTAATTTGGATGGCCTGCTATTGTTCTAGTTGGGCTTTCTCAATTAGGCCCATTATAAGCCCATTGGTTGATCTAAGAAGCTACCTTCTCTCTTCTACTAAAACGTTAGGCACTACCAATGAAGAATTCTTAGTTGAGCTCTCTTATTCAAAGTTTAGGCTTTCTCCTACTCATTCAACACCCTGTTTTAGCTGTTAAATTGTTTCGCCAAACGACTTGATGTAAAATAATTCGCGTCAAAATTATGTTAAAATCGAAGAAGATGATAATTGCTCTATAAGTCATTGAGCCATCTTATAAATGTGAAGATTTATAAACATGCCCACCACTTAATCAACTAAAAGAATAGCTCTACTTCGGGCTAACTAAAATTATGCATAGCATGCAAATCGCTTGGTGCATGATCGCGTGAAAGAGGTGTTTTTCATCTGCATACGAATTCACTTTAAGATTTGCGTGCGAATCGAATCTAAAAGAAGCTAATTGGGATAGGACCGCAAAAACACTAGAGATAACCTATTTCTCATGTCTACTCTTCAAGTTCAAGAGTTTTACCGCTTTCTATCGATGTTCTCTTCTTTTCATGTTACATGATCAAATTATTCATGCACGGTAAAGAATGCCTTCGTGCGAAAATATTTTCAATCTTTGTCGTTCACTTGAGGACGTCAATGTTGGTGAATATTTTATATAAATATTTGCATTGTAATGTTGATGGTAAATGTTATGCTATTTTGATGTAAACATTATAAATATATGCGTACAACTTCAATGAAAAATTAGGAGTACAAGTTTGAAAAATAGAGACGGATGAATACATTTTCATTGCAATCTAGAGTTATCGATATTTTAAAAGTAGTCTCTAAGTTAAAGACCGAATAATAAATTTTCATCGCTAATTTAGTTCTTGGGTCATCTTAGACCAAGTAAATGTGATGTGAGTTATAAACATATCTCCTACACTATCGGCTAAACAGAATAGAGGACAACTTTACGAATTGATAACTTCACTTTGTGCTAAAATTATGTTTAACATACGAATCGCTTTGTGCATGATCGTGTGAAGAGGTGTTCTTTCAGCTGCAAGTGAATTAGCATTCGTGTGCGAATCAAATCTAAAAGAGGCTAATTAGGATAGGACCACAAAAATACTAGAGAGAACAAAACAAGTAGATTCTATTATTTATCATGTCTACTCTTCAAGAGCTTTAGTAGCTTTCTATCCCTGTTCCCTTATTTCTATGTAATATGATCCAGTTATTCATGGGAGGGACATCTTCGTGCGAAAATGTTTTATCTTTGTTGTTTACTTGAGGACGAGATATGTCGTTGAATATTTTATATAAATATTTGCATCATGATGTTAGTGGTAAATAAATTTTTATTTAATGTAAATATTATAAATAGAAGTAAAAGAAGGTGAGTTTCATCTCAAATTTAGAAATTGATATACAGTTAGATTATATGTATTTATTTATTTATTTATTTATAATTTTTAAAATAATTATTTTTTTCTTTTCTATTTAGGGTTTAAGTTTCTTTAACTTAAATATATAAAATTTTATACTTGGTATTTCTAATATTCTTTTTAAATTTAATAATAAAGTTAACTTTTTCTCTGATATAATTTTTCTGCTACCCCCGTTGCTATTTTTCGTTTTTGCTATCGTCTCCTACTACTGATGTCGTCTCCTATTACTACTATTGATTTCAATGTCAACATTCTTTTCTGTCGATTTCAGTGTCGACGTCATTTTTTATCGATTTCGACTCTGATACCCTTTTCTATCGATTTTGGCCCCAACGTCCTGTGATGTCGATGTTGGCACCGACGTCATTTTCTGTCGATTTCGACACCAACACCTATGCTACCGATTTCTACGTTGATGTTTTTTTTGTCTCGGATTCTTCGTGTGACCACAGATCATCCCGACATCAGTTTAACCCCTTTGTCTGCTCTGCATCTTTTTTAGGATATAATATTAGTCAAAAAGGATATCGTTGCTTTAATCTTGTTAGTCAAAAATTGTATGTTTTTTTATCATGTTGTGTTTCTTAAGTATATTTCATTCTTTTCTATTCCAGCTAGTTCACATAATATGACAAAGTCAGATCTTCTTTGCATTGATCCTTTCAATATCGACACTGAGGAAGCTTCACCTATAGCTCTTACTAGTAGTTCAACTGAATCTGGTACTTTGGTTTCCGAGATATCCGCTCCACATACTTATATATCCTTCTGTCATTACCCAATCATCTCCTAAGGTTATGGATGATTCTTCTCTCCACCGTCATCAATCTACTCGTGTTCATAAGTATATTAAACTATGAAATTTTGCTTATTCTTATTATTCTCATTCTTTTGCTTCATTTATTGCATCTGTTCATTGTCTTTCTGAGCCTGTATCCTATAGAGAAGCTATTCGTAATACACTTTGGTAGAATGATATAGTTGAGAAATTAACTTCTTTGCATCAAACTCATACATGGGATTTGGTATCGTTGCCACCAGAAAAATATACTATTGTTCTCGTTGGGTATATAAGATCAAAACTAAATATAATAGATCTATCGAATGATACAAAACTTGTCTTGTTGCAAAAGGTTATTCTCAGGAAATATGATATGGATTATGAGAAAACATTTGCTCTTGTTACAAAAATGATGAATGTTCCTACTCTCATTGTTGTTACTTCCATTTGTCGATGGAGAATATCTCAGATGGATGTCAAGAATATATTTTTAAATAGTGATCTTCATGAAGAAGTTACACCTCCTCCTGATATTTCACACTAACCTAATGAAGTTTGTAGGCTTCATAAAGTGTTTTATGGTCTCAAATAAGCACCTCGTGCTTGGTTTAAGAAGTTCTCCACATTTAATATTCCGCTTGATTTTCATCCTAGTAATCATGATTCAACATTATTTGTTAGATGTATGAGTGCAAATCATATTCTTTTATCATTATATATTGATGATATGATTATTATTAGTGATGATTCTGATAGAATTAGTTCCTTAAAGTCTGAGTTACTTGTTGTTTTTCTATAAAAGATTTGGGTATACTATGCTACTTTCAGGGCATTCATGTCGCTTATGTGGTGCAATAAACCTAAGTTTGATCGGGTACGATCATGGTTTTGATGTGTGTGTTAAAAAGTTTAAGTTAGATTTTCATATGGATTTGATATATGTGCTTGAGTCATGCAAGACTTGGTGAACCACACATGAGAAACTTAGTGCGGCCAAGTTTGGTATGTACATCCTATGGCTCGAGTCCTTGAGATCGGTGAAAGATGGTGCATTTGAGGGATCGTCGGATGAGGAGCAATGGAGTGGGTTGAGGGAGTAGATGTTAACGCATTGTGAAAGATGGCACAGAGAGGAGTCACGGGCTCAAGTGCATCTAAGGGACGAAGGTCGAGGAAGAGGGCTTCAAGGGTGACTCCGGAGAGGATGAGTGTGAGTGAATACAATGTATCAGTTGACTTATACTTGTTGGTGTGGTTACCACTAACGGTCTAATTCAAGTTTTGATGAATGATAAAATAGGTTAAGTTAGTTTCATTGTTATCTAATGTTAGGACCAAAAGTAGCTAGAGGGGGGGGGGGGTGAATAGCTCGTCGCGTTCGCTCGGTGCTCGGCGTTGCTTGTTCCTTCAAAGATGTGCAGCGGAAAATACAGAAACAAACACACAACGCTAACACGGTTGGTTTTACTTGGTATCCACATCACAAGAGGTGACTAATCCAAGGATCCACACCAACACACACACACCCTCCACTAAATAAAACTCTCCTTTATGGTAACTACCAAGGGCGGAGAAGCCCTACAAGACTCAATACAAGAAGAGAGGGAAAGGATACAAGAAATACAAGCTTACAAGCTTACAATGAGTATAAACCCTAACCCTAGCTTCTCTTCTTGCCTTTGATCCGCCTCTTGACTTGGAAAGCTTCCAAGATCCTTCAAGAACTGGCGATCTGATCTTTGAGAGCGCTGTGGAGGAGCTGGAGTGAATTGGAGAAGCGATGCCGCAGCCATCACACGCCTGCAGCTATAAACGACGCCAACGGTCGGATCCCGATCGATTCGAATGTTCCCAATCAATCGGGGAGGCTTTGGATCGATCCACGGATCGATCCAAAGCGCCTTTGTGCTCTGGAAACGCGCCTGGATCGATCCACGGATCGATCCAGCGCTTATCGCTCGAAGCAGCCGCGTCCCAATCGATCCACTGATCGATTGGGACCTCTGGATCGATCCACGGATCGATCCAGAGGCTCTCTGTTCGCTGGGACAGGTCTGGATCGATCCACTGATCGATCCAGCACTTGATTTTTGTCCAAAACCAAGTCCTAAACCTCCCAAACCAACATCCGGTCAACCTTGACCTGTTGGTATGTCATGCCTAGCATCTAGTCACTCCTTTGACCTGCTAGGACTCCCTTACCAAGTGTCCGGTCAATCCCTTTGACCCACTTGGACTTTTCTCTGTGCCAAGTATCCGGTCAATCCCTTTGACCTACTTGGACTTTTCTTTCATGCCAAGTATCCAGTCAATCCTTTGACCTACTTGGACTTCCCAGCACCAGATGTCCGATCATCCTTGATCCATCTGGATTTTCCCTTCACTCACCGGGACTTTCACCTAGCTTCACTCACTAGGGTTTTCCATCCGCCTAGCTTCACTCACTAGGACTTTCACCGGCTTCACTCACCGAGGATTTCCATCCGCCTAGCTTCACTCACTAGGACTTTCACCGGCTTCACTCACCGATTTCCATCCGCCTAGCTTCACTCACTAGGACTTTCACCGGCTTCACTCACCGGGATTTCCATCCGCCTAGCTTCACTCACTAGGACTTCCTTGGCTTCACTCACCGGGACTTTTCTTCCTGGCTTCACTCACGGGACTTTTCTTCTGGCTTCACTCACGGGACTTTCATCGCCTAGCTTCACTCACTAGGTCTTTCATTTTGCCTAACATCCCAGTTAGGACTTCCCAGTCAAGTATCCAGTCAACCTTGACCTACTTGACTCTTCTTCAATCAATATCTTATTGTCAAACATCTAAACCCAAACCAAGACTCAGCTTGGTTACCCAGGTCAACCTTGACCTGAGGGATATTGCACCAACAATCTCCCCCTTTTTGATGTTTGACAATACCACAATAACACTTACAATCCCATATGTAAGTTAGGCTAATCCCATAGCCTCCTTCTTCATGCCACTAGGTAATGAAAGCATAAATTAAGCTCTTCATTCTCCCCCTAAGAGGGCAAACTCCCTCTAGGTAATGAAAGCCTAACTTACTCCCTTTCATGAGTCCTTTCATGAGTCCTTTCATTCTCCCCCTATGACCTTCCCATAGGTAATGAAAGCCTAAACTTAACCATACATTCTCCCCCTATTGGCACACATCAACCCATCGTTGGACACACATCAACCTATGCTCCAATTCTGGGCACACTTTAACAAATCCATTTGTTGAAGACTCTCCCCCTGAAGAGTTGCTCATCGTTGTTCACAACATCACTCGTTGTGATCAACACGATAATGAAGGTCTCATACCCTTCATTTATCCTTAACTTCTCCCTCAATGTAGACAACTACCCAACCTTGAGCATTATCTACCACTTGAGTGTCCACTTGAAATAATGAGGATATCCGCTCCCCATTTCTTCCCATTTCAAGTTTAAATGCTCAACCTTGAGCAAGTTCACAACAGAAGGTTAACCACCTTCCAAGGTTCATGAAAAATAATTTTCATGTCTTTAAAGAGTCCCTCCCCCTAAAGACATGGTGGTAACTTCTGTCATTGCACCAACAATGACTTGGAATCCCTAAACCTTTAGGAAACCCAAATTTTAGAAGTTTTGAGGTTTAAATGTTCAATATTTGAAACAACCACAATCTAAACTTCTACTTAGTCTTCGTTAGCCAATCCATCCTTGTTTTCAACATGAAAACACCCTTTGTATGTATACAAATGTATTTAAGGGGTTTGGAATGGTTACCTAGACTCAAAGAGCTTCAAAGATGCTGAAATCAGGCCCTCCCAGCCAAAACCAGCAACTTGGATCGATTGAAGTTGGGTTCCAATCGATTGAACCTTTCTGAATCGATCCACTGATCGATTCAGACTCCCTGGATCGATCGGCTGATCGATCCAGCGAGCTTCTGCTCGCGGGAATTGCCGTTTGAATCGATCCATGGATCGATTCAGGAACTCCAATCGATCCATGGATCGATCGGAGCTCTGATAGTCGCTGAAATTCCATTTCAGTCAACTTCAGAAACCCCTAGAAAATTCTATAAAAATCCAAAAATTATGAAATTTCGTGTAGACATTATTTAGGGCATACTTAATCATGGAAAAATAGCTTTCTATGAAAATACATCATATTTTCAAAGATTGACACAAACTTGAAAACTTGCAAAAACTTTAGTGGTTTTCTTCAAGTTTGTGTCTAACTATTCAATGGTGATTACTATCAAAAGATAGCCTTCACCAAGGTTTTCCAAAAACATTTTAAAAACATTTTCAAAACCAATATCCCATCACATTCCTTGGGCTTAATGCACATGACTTGTACATTAGCTTTCCCAATGATGGGAAAACACATAACTATGTGTTTTGATGAACCTAAAACTCAAAAGAATGCACTAAATCAACATCTTGAGCTTTGTTCATCATCCTAACATCTCACTAGTATATAATATGCACTAAAACACATACAAGTCACCTTATAGTCTTTGTGAGATGTAGATTTTGGTTTTTGCCCTAATCTAGGGATCATGCATATTTATCTAGGTATTTTAGAAATATTAGACATCCACCTAGGATGTCACTTGTCAATAAGTGTCGTTAAATGTCATTTGTCCTTAATTACAAGGAAATAAACTTAATGCATGATTATGTTATGGCATACATCAAAAGAAAATAATTTTCAAAAGAAAATATCCTATTACTACATGATGTATGAATGTCATGACATGGTATTTTTGGATTTTTCATAATAAAACATGAATGCAAAACTAGACATGATGTCATGGCATATTATGGGCAAACAATCATGGCAAGATTTAGCATAAATAAAATATACCTAGATTAACTATCTAAGTATCCTTAAAGTCTTAGCTAAACTTACAACTTACACCTAGATTGCCCTAAAGTGCTACAAGAGAATGCCAAAGCCTAAATTTGGCATTTCTAATTTCCTTGATTTAATGTATGCCAATTGAAAATAAACATGTCCTCAAATGTTGGCATATTCCATTTTTCCTCAAGAGTAGCACTTTTAAATTTAAGGCCCGGATTGCCTTAAATTGCCTAAGAACATACCAAAATCTCAACTTGATAGTTCTTATGAATTTCCCAATATGTGCCATTTAAGATTAAAATCAATTCTTCCACCATTAGACACATTTTACTCTTTCAAGGAGTAATCAATAGGTCCATTTCATTTTCAAAGGTTAACTAAAACCTTGAAAATGCTCCTTGAGTGTCAATTTCCTCAAAGTTGGGTTAACTACCCTTCTAATCGGAGTTGACACTCTCTAACCCATCTATGGAGTAGAGAAGATGCTCCTAGGAACCTAACACCTATTGGTGCTCCTTGGATGCTCTAGGTACTCACTAGGGATAACTTCCCTAGATACCTTCCTAGTGACCTTGTTGGGCTTCTTAGAAGCCTTGGTCACATTTTCTAGGTCAACTCTAGGGATAGCCTCCCTTGTAACCTTGTTCGTGACTTTCTTAGACTTCTTAGAAGTCTTAATCACTTTGGTTGCAAAGATACTTCTAGGGATATCTTCCCTTGTATCCTTGACTTGACCTCTAGACTTAGGATTCGTTCCATAACTATATGGAACCCTATGATAACTAGGCACATCCTTCTTAGCTTTTGGTTTGTATCCCAAACCTTTATGGCCATTGGATGGCTTTGATTTTCCTAAACCTAAGTTATGCTCACTTTGCCCTAATAGGATATTTTCCATCATTTTTAGGGTCTTCTCCATTTTATCAAGTCTTGACCTCAAGACTTGATTTTCTCTCACTAAGTCCTTAGTATTTGATCCATGAGCATTTTTGTTTCTAGGCTTGTATCTTACATCCTTAGAGTTATCGCCTAGGTTTTTACCTACATTCCTAGCCTTAGGGATAGTAGTTTTGGCATGTAGGGCCACATGCTTTTCCTTAAAGCCCTCATGCTTCCTATTCTTATGGTAAATCGCATTAAAATGATAAAAATTTGACCTAGCATGCTTTTTACCATTTTGCAAGGGAATAGGCTCAATGAAAGTTACCTTCCTTTTTACCTTGGAGGCTCCCCCTTGACTAGTGCCTCCTTGAGCCTTGACCATCTTCTTCCCCTTGGGGCATTGACTTCGGTAATGCCCTTTTTGTTGACACAAGAAGCACACAATGTGCTCCTTGCTCTTCTTTGTCCCGGGGGTGGTCTCCTTGAGCTTCTCCTTGCCCTTTTTTGCCATTTGGCCCTTCTTCTTGGCCAATTTAGGGCACTTGCTCTTGTAGTGCCCACTTTCCCTACACTCAAAACATATTATATGATTTTTATTTTTAATTGAAACATTTATACCTTCTTGTGTAGGAGTGGTGCTTTCTCCTCCATGTGATGTGGATGTAGGGGCTTCCTCTTGATCCGATAGTGATGCTCCTCCATTTGATTTTTCTTGACTTGTGGAGGTGGAAGCTTCTTCATCCTCTTCATCTCTTGACCCGGATGTAGAAGCTTCTCCTTCTTCTTGATCCGGTGTCACCAAGGATTACTCCCCCTCAATCCTAGAAGTGGAGGCTTCATCATCTTGAATATGAAACAAGGAGTATGCTCCCTCCTTGTTCCCTTCGTTGCATTCCCTTGAGGATGAAGCTTCTTGGATTTCCTCTTCTTCGGAGGTTGAGCATCTCTCAACCTCGGAGTCCTCCTCTTGGTCTTGATCCAATGAGTCGCCCTCTTTGGATTCTCCTTGATTTGATACAGTGGAGGGGATCTCATGAATTCTTGCCAATTTGCTCCAAAGCTCCTTGGCATCTTCAAACTCTCCAATTTGTTCCAAGATGTTGCTTGGCAACAAATTGACCAAAAGCTTGGTCACTCTGTCATTGGCCTCACATCTTTGGATTTGGTCTTTGCTCCACTTGCTCCTTTTGAGTACTTTGCCCTTGGAATTTGTGGGAGCTTCAAAACCTTCCATGAGAGCAAACCATTGCTCTATCTCCATCATAAGAAAATTTTCGATTCTTGATTTCCAAGAATCGAAGCTTGTAGATGAATATGGTGGAGCCACCCTTGTGTCAAATCCAAGTCCATCTTGGAATTGCATCTTGAAGTTGAGCTTGATAGAATCTTGAACTTGAAGAATTTGCTCCAACTTCTTCACCCTCTAGCTTTTCTTGATATGTTTGCCCCTTCCGGCGGTGATTCCGGTGAAGAGCAACCTTGCTCTGATACCACTTGTTAGGACCAAAAGTAGCTAGAGGGGGGGGGTGAATAGCTCGTCGCGTTCGCTCGGTGCTCGGCGTTGCTTGTTCCTTCAAAGATGTGCAGCGGAAAATACAGAAACAAACACACAACGCTAACACGGTTGGTTTTACTTGGTATCCACCTCACAAGAGGTGACTAATCCAAGGATCCACACCAACACACACACCCTCCACTAAATAAAACTCTCCTTTATGGTAACTACCAAGGGCGGAGAAGCCCTACAAGACTCAATACAAGAAGAGAGGGAAAGGATACAAGAAATACAAGCTTACAATGAGTATAAACCCTAACCCTAGCTTCTCTTCTTGCCTTTGATCCGCCTCTTGACTTGGAAAGCTTCCAAGATCCTTCAAGAACTGGCGATCTGATCTTTGAGAGCGCTGTGGAGGAGCTGGCGAGTAATCTGGAGTGAATTGGAGAAGCGATGCCGCAGCCATCACACGCCTGCAGCTATAAACGACGCCAACGGTCGGATCACGATCGATTCGAATGTTCCCAATCGATCGGGGAGGCTTTGGATCGATCCACGGATCGATCCAGAGCGCCTCTGTGCTCTGGAAACGCGCCTGGATCGATCCACGGATCGATCCAGCGCTTATCGCACGAAGCAGCCGCGTCCCAATCGATCCACTGATCGATTGGGACCTCTGGATCGATCCACGGATCGATCCAGAGGCTCTCTGTTCGCTGGGACAGGTCTGGATGGGACAGATCTGGATCAATCCACTGATCGATCCAGCACTTGATTTTTGTCCAAAACCAAGTCCCAAACCTCCCAAACCAACATCCGGTCAACCTTAACCTGTTGGTATGTCATGCCTAGCATCTAGTCACTCCCTTGACCTGCTAGGACTCCCTTACCAAGTGTCCGGTCAATCCCTTTGACCCACTTGGACTTTTCTCTGTGCCAAGTATCCGGTCAATCCTTTGACCTACTTGGACTTTTCTTTCATGCCAAGTATCCAGTCAATCCTTTGACCTACTTGGACTTCCCAGCACCAGATGTCCGATCATCCTTGATCCATCTGGATTTTCCCTTGCCTGGCTTCACTCACCAGGACTTTCACCTAGCTTCACTCACTAGGGTTTTCCATCTGCCTAGCTTCACTCACTAGGACTTTCACCTGGCTTCACTCACCAGGATTTCCATCTGCCTAGCTTCACTCACTAGGACTTTCACCTGGCTTCACTCACCAGGATTTCCATCTGCCTAGCTTCACTCACTAGGACTTTCACCTGGCTTCACTCACCAGGATTTCCATCTGCCTAGCTTCACTCACTAGGACTTCCTTCTGCCTGGCTTCACTCACCAGGACTTTTCTTCTGCCTGGCTTCACTCACCAGGACTTTTCTTCTGCCTGGCTTCACTCACCAGGACTTTCATACTGCCTAGCTTCACTCACTAGGTCTTTCATTTTGCCTAACATCCCAGTTAGGACTTCCCAGTCAAGTATCCAGTCAACCTTGACCTACTTGACTCTTCTTCAATCAATATCTTATTGTCAAACATCTAAACCCAAACCAAGACTCAGCTTGGTTACCCAGGTCAACCTTGACCTGAGGGATATTGCACCAACATCTAACACTCTAATCGAGTGTGCAGGAGAAGTCCAGACTGGTCGACGTGCTGACCTAATGTCTGCACAAAGTCCAAACGGGTCGATGGGCTGACCGGATGTTTGGCACGAAATCCAGCTAGGTCGACAGACTGACCGGATAGCTGGCACAAAGCCCAGACGGGTCGAATAGCTGACCAGACGTCTGGCAGGTAAGTGAAGGAAAGTCACTGGAGGGGAGTGACTATGAGGACACATTCCCGGGAAGGGAACTTAGGTGTCGATCCGACTTAGAACCATTTTGGAACTCTAAGTCAAGATCTTAACTACATTCCGATATCGGAAAGAAGGAATCTAACTAATATTCTAATTGTTTAACTTAAACTGTGCAAACACCTTGTTTTACAGGATATTTATTTGCCTCCGGACTAACGTTTTCTTGCAGGAAGGAAGCTGCTGGAAAACTGGGGTCCGGGCGCCCGGGATGGATCCAAGTGCCCAGGATGGATACAGGCGCCTGGAGGTCCGGGCACCCGGAGGTGAAAAATTATCCTCAACATCATTTTGCCGTGTGGAGCTCCCTGGTTGGCTCGGCTATGTCATAATCAGGGCGCCCTGAAGGTTCCAGGCATCCCGAACCTCCTATATAAGGAGGGTCAAGGCTGAAGCTCCAACATCAACTCACGACTCGATCTCTGGTGCTCCTGTGACGCTGCTGACAACACTTTGCTTTTCATTCTTCTTTTTCTTGTCAGTATTTTTTATTTATTAGCATTCGTGTATGTTGGAACCCCAAGGTGTTTTGATGTGATCAAACAAGCTAAGTTAGGTCCTGCATTTATTTAACCCTTGTGTCTAAGTGTGCAGGAGCTTAGGAACACAGGAAGTCGAGCGGAAGACGCGGCTAGCGAGAAGGACGGCACCGGGAGAGAGCCGACGGGCTCGGTGCGTCCGAGGGACGAGGTGACCGCGGAAGAGTACACCGGTGGACGAGAAGAACGTGCGCGGCGTTCGAGGGACGAGAAACCGGGAAGGAAGGCTGCTCGAGGAGAAGGCCGGAACTTGGGTTCGGGTGAGCCCTATTCCGGATGGCCGAGATCACCCAAGCTAGCGGAGCCGGAGCGAACAAGACCCGGACCGAGACGAGCTGAACCGAAGGCGAAAAAGTCAACATTGTTGACTTTGGGCTCCAGGGCGCTCGGAGCAGTCCGGGGCGCACGGAGCCCTCCGGGGCGCCCGGAACCCTCCGGGGCGCCCTGAGCAGTAAAGTTGACCAGATTGAGTTTTGACTCGATCTGAACGTTGGGGGATAAGTTTTATCCCCCCCAGGGCGACCGGAACCCTTCCAGGCGCCCCGACCAAGGCTATAAATATAGCCTTGGTCCAGAAGCTTCAGAATAATTAACTTGTAATCAATTCTTTCTGTGCTTTCAATTCTGTTCTTTTCATTTGTGCTGTCAACGTTGTAAAAAGGCTACTCCGCCCAGAGGAGAATCAGATAGTGCGCTTACATTCCTTGGATTAGCAATCCCCTGATTGCAAACCAAGTAAAACTCTGGTGTCTGCTTTTCTTTACTTAGTCTCTTTTATTTATTTATTACAAGTGTTCATTATATAGTTGAAATCTGAGAAAGGTTCGAGTTTACCCCTCCCCTCTTGCCGGCCTCCAAAGGGATCAACAGTGTACTTTAAGTTGTAAACATTTTTCGAATTGCTAGTAAATTGCCTATCGAAAGCACCCTTGTGTGCGGGCCTTGGAGTAGGAGTCGCCAAAGGTTCCGAACCAAGTAAATCCTTGTGTTCTCTTTGGCTTGTTTACTTTTCCGCTGTGCTTACTCTTTCCAAAATTTTTAAATTGCTATTCACCCCCCCTCTAGCGAAACTCTACGATCCAACAAGTGGTATCAAAGCTGGTACCACTCTGATTTGGTGCAACCACCAATCAGACAGGGGGTGTAATTTTCTTTCCTTTTCTTTATCGGTTTTCAATTTTTCGTCTTAATTCCAAAGTGGTATTATTACCTTTTTGGAAATTCTTTTCGTTGCTATTAATCTGATTTGGTGCAACACCAAATTAATTTTTTAGTTTACTTCTTCTTATCCCGCACTACTAATCCAAGACCTAGTCTTGAGACGTTCTTTTGTCTATTTTTTTCGTTTGTGTAAGATGTCTCAAATCGAAGGCTTCAGTACAGTACAACCTCCCCTGTTCAACGGGGATGATTTTTCATACTGGAAGAAGCGGATGGAAGTGTATCTGAAGACGGACTTCGACCAATGGTTTAGCGTCACCAGAGGCTACAAGGTGCCGGTCGACAACTTTGGAATTCCACTAGAGCCGGAATAGTGGACTCCAGATATGAAGAAGAATGCTTCAATAGATTTCAAAGTCCCCAACAAGCTACAATGCGGGCTGACGAAGGAAGAGCTGAACCAAGTAGGACCTCACCAGAATGCGAAAGAACTTTGGGACAAGTTGATCGAGCTACACGAAGGAACGAGCAACGCCAAGGTAACGAAACGTGACTTGTTTTTAAATAAATTATTTAACATTAAAATGCAGGAAGGAGAAACGACAAGTCAGCTCCACGCAAGGATCAAGGACATCCTCAATGAACTCCATGCAATAGGGCATCAAATGGAGAACCAGGACTTAATAAGGTATGTCTTGAACGTTTTTCCACGCAATAATTTGTGGGCATTTATCGTGGATGTCTACAAAATTTCTAAAAATTTATCCAAACTAAAATTAGACGAGCTTTTTTGTGAATTTGAATTGCATAAGCAAACTAATGTCGGGACCGAGAAAGTTGTAGCTTTAGTTGCAGGTTCCTCCAATGAGAGATCTAAAAACAATCCTGAACCCGAAGAAGATTCTGATCAAGAGACTGAAGATGAAGAGTACCTGGTGAACCTGGTAAGGAAGATGTTCACCAGGAGAAAGAACAGCTTCAGCAAGAAGGACCTGCAGAAGATCAACTCTCCAAACGAACCAAGAAATGTGACCTGCTTCGGATGCAACAAAAAGGGTCACTACAAGAACAAGTGCTCGAAACTGAAGAGCGACAAGACAAAGGCATCCAAGTAGAAGGCTCTCAAAGCGACTTGGGACGATGACTCAGATGAATCGGAGGCCGAAGATAGAAGCACCAAAATCATCTCGCCCTGATGGCCCTCGAAGAAGAATCGAACGAAGAATCGGAAGACGGGTTCGAACCCGAATCGAGCCACGAGTCCGTACTCGTTTCCGAAGGCCCCGCCGAGGTAAATGTTAATTTAAATAAAAAATTCTTTAAAATTATTTCGTGCTTGAATAAGAAATTGATGACATTAGAAAATGAAAATAAAATGCTCCTTGAGGAAAATCAAATCCTCAAGGAACAAAGCACAACATCAAATCCAACTCAAGATCTAACACTTGAGGAAGAGAATTTATCACTAAAAATAAAAATTAACAAATTAAAAGAAATGTTAGAAAAATTTACAACTAGATCTAAGAATTTAGATCTAATATTAAATAATCAAAAAGTAATTTACAACAAAACTGGACTTGACTACAAGTCAAGTTCGAATAAAACATTTAAATCGCTAATAACCCAACACAAACAATCAAGGAAAGCTTGGGTTCCGAAAGCGTGCTTAACCACGCAAATAAGACAAACTTGACAAGATCGAAAAACCAAAAGAAATACAAAGTCGAATCATAAATCCGAAACCTAGAATCGTTATCCTCTTGTGTTTGGTATTTCAAGATCTAAACAAAAGAATAAACTAGTTATGATGCGGAAACTAATAACTAGTTATACCTTTTGTAGCTTATAGACCTCACGATCTTCTATCGTATTTCTCTTCTTATCTCGGACGTCGTGTGGGCGATGATCTACCGAGACGAGAATCCACCCAAGCCTCCTTCTTCTCCTTGCAAGTTTCGGCCACCAACAATCTCCTTGAGATGAAGAATTTTGGCCACCAACCAAGCTCCAAGGGATGCTGAGAAACAAAACCTCCTTTCTCTACTTCTTCTCCAAGCAAAATCCGACCACCAAAATCTCTCCAAGACTAGATGTCACCGACCACCAAAGAAGAAGAGAAGAGGAAGAGAGGAAGGATGAGGGCAGGCCACCACCAAGGAAGAGAGGAGAAGAATAATAGATGTGTTGTTAGGTGAGACACCTCTACCCTTTCTTTTATATTCCTTGGTCTTGGCAAATAAGGAAAGTTTTAATTAAAACTTCCTTAATTTCCTTGCCAATGAAAGGAAAATTTAATAAAAAAAATTCCTTTTATTCTATTAACAGTCGGCCACCTCAAATCTTCAAACAAGGAAAGTTTTAAACAGAAAATTAAAACTTCCTAATTTGTTTCCAGAAATTTTTAAAATAAAAATTTCTCTTTTAAAAATTCCCTTCATGGTTGGTTATAAAAGGAAACTTTTATAAATTAAAATCTCTCTTTTAAAACATGTAGATGGTTACAAGAAAAGTTTTCTTCAAAATTAAAATTTTCCTTTTCAACTACAAATAAGGAAAGATATCAAATCTTTCTTTTAATCTTTTGTAGAAAGCTATAAAAGGAAAGATTTATAATTTTTAAAACTCTTTTTTAAAACCATGAGGATAGTTATAAAAAGGAAAGTTTTATCAAAAATTAAAATCTTCCTTTTAGCTACAGATAAGGAAAGATATCAAACTTTTCTCTTAATCCTTTGTAAAAAGCTATAAAAGGAAAGATTTATAATTTTTAAAACTCTCTTTTAAAACCATGGAGATGGTTACAAAAAGGAAAGTTTTATCAAAAATTAAAATCTTCCTTTTAACTGCAAAAAAAGGAAAGATATCAAACCTTTCTCTTAATTCTTTGTAGAAAGCTATAAAAGGAAAGATTTATAATTTTTTTAAAACTCTTTTAAAACCATGACTTCCACACAAGAAAAGATTTAAAATTTAAAACTCCTTTTAATCTAATGTGGCCGGCCACCCTACTTGGACTCCAAGCTAGGGTCGACCACTACTTGAACCCATCTAGCCTTGGTTTGGCTGGCCCTAGCTTGGGCTCCAAGCTAGGCTTGGCCGACCACCTTAAGGTGGGTAAGAAGTTGAGTTTGGGTGGATATAAGACTTTATAAATAAGAGGTCACGACAGGGACCGAGAGGAGGAATTTGTTTTGGTCTCCTGATGAACTTGAACTTCCCGTGTTCGTCCCGAACACCCAACTCGAGTTCATCAATAATAAATCATACCACTAAAGAATTATTATTGAACTACCGAACCAATCCCATATTACTATATGGGCTCCTTCTTATCATGAGTGCGTTAGTCTCCCTGTTTTAAGATATCGAATGTCCATTAATTAAATGAGTTACTGACAAATCACTTAATTAATATCTAGCTCCAAGAGTAGTACCACTCAATTTCATTGTCATGCCGGATTAGGTCCATCTGCAGGGTTTACATGACAATCCTTATGAGCTCCTCAAGGGGACATTATCAACCTAGATTACTAGGATACATTTCATTCTATAATCAACAACACACCATATAAATAATATCATTTCCCAACTTATCAGGCTTATTGATTTAACGAGCTAAATCGCACCCTTTGATAAATCAAAGAAAATAACTATTAAGTATACGTGCTTGTTATTATATCATGATTAAGAGTACGCACTTCCATAATAATAGAGGTATCGTTCTTTTATATAGTTAGTATAAAAGAATACTACCTCAAATGGTCCTGCTCAATACACTCATAGTGTACTAGTGTAATTTATTAGTCAAGATAAACTAATACCTAATTACACTACAACTACTCCAATGGTTTATCTCATTCCATCTTGGTTGTGAACAACTGTTTATAATTTATAAGGAACTAATAATATGAACTTCTGTGTGTCTCCTCACACCATGTTATATTCAATATAAATTAAATGGACAACTACACTTAGCATAAATGTAGGCATTTGACCAATGTGATTCTTATATGTTTATACAAAAAGCTAGATTTTTAGTATATATTCTAATAAAGGGAACTTAGGCGCCGATCCGACTTAAAACCATTTCAGAACTCTAAGTCGAGATCTTGACTAGATTTTGGTCTCGGAAAGATGAAATCTAACTAATACTCTAATTGCTTAACTTAAACTGTGCTAACACTTTGTTTTGCAGGATATATATTTTCTCCGAACTAACGTTTTCTTGCAGGAAGGAAGCTGCTAGAAAACTGGGGTCCGGGCTCTCGGGATGGATTCGGGCGCCAGGAGGTTCGAGCGCTCGGGAGAGATCGGGGCGCCCGGAGGTGAAATATTATCCTCAACGTCATTTCACCTCGTGGAGCTCCCTGGTTGGCTCGGCTACATCATAATCAGGGTGCCCTGAAGGTTCCAGGCACCCCGAACCTCCTATATAAGGAGGGTCAAGGTTGAAGCTCCAACATCAACTCACGACTCGATCTCTGGTGCTCCTGCGACGCTGCTGACAACACTTTGCTTTTCATTCTTCTTTTTCTTGTCAGTATTTTTTATTTATTAGAATTCATGTACTTTAAGTTGTAAATATTTTTCGAATTGCTAGCGAATTGCCCATCGAAACCACCCTTGTGTGTAGGCCTTGGAGTAGGAGTCGCCAAAGGCTCCGAACCAAGTAAATCCTTGTGTTCTCTTTGGCTTGTTTACTTTTTTGCTATGCTTACTCTTTCGAAAAATTTTAAATCGCTATTCACCCCCCCTCTCTAGCGAAACTCTACGATCTAACAATACTGATACCAGTCGACTGGTTCAAATTCACAATAGCACAAAATGGTTCTGTGCTTAACGGTTGTGAAGAACAGTCGGCTGGTAATGGTACCAATCGACTGGTAATGACACCAGTCAATTGGTAGAAAGTCGTTGGCAAAATCCCAGATTCTACGAAGTGTCATTGGCTGTGTCCAACAGCTACACCAGTCAACTGATGCAGAAAATGAGTTGATTCAAGACCAAGTCTTTCCTCTTTATTTAAAGGTAGGGATGTAAATGAGTCGAACCGAACCAAACAGTATTAGGCTTGAGCTTGGCTCGTTTAAGTTATATTTAGGCTCGAGCTCGAATCGAGTTTTTATCATAAGGCTCGAGCTCGGCTCGTTTTAGAATTATCAAGCTTGCGAACAGTTCGAGCTCAGCTCATTATTAGCTCGATTAGCAAAGTTAACGAGCCTAACTCGTTAAGCGAACTCGAGCTCGTTTTCGGGCTCGTTTAGAGTTCATTTTTTGGCTCATTTTAAAGCTCATTTTAAGGCTCGTTTTAGAGCTCATTTTTTTGGCTCGTTTTAGAGCTCGTTTTTATAGCTCGCGAGTTTATAAACGAACATGTTCACGAGCTCACAAGCCAAATATCCTTAAGTTCGAGCTCGACTCGATAAAACTGTCGAGCTCGAAATCGAGCTCGAGCTCGGCTCGATAAGATAAACGAACGAATTCGAATGAGTTTTTTTACCGAATCAAGCTCCGAATAGCTTGCGAACCGTTTGGTTCATTTACATCCCTATTTAAAGGAGATTTGAGGGATAAAGAAGGTTACTCATACCTATTGAATAACTCTTAAGTCATTGCCTCAAACTCCCAATGGCTACACTTTTCTTCCTACTCTAATTCTCCATCTTATAAATAAAAAGAGTGTCTTGTGAGAGGTTTCACGCCACCGAGAAGGAGTAAGTTTTAGCCAGACATTGTCAAAGGCTAATCTACCGACAGATTAAAGGATCATCTACATCAAGGATAAGCTATGGAGTAGGAGCAAACTATTTTTGAACCACGTTAAACAATCTTATTAGAGTTTGTTTTCTCTTCTTACTTTTTTTTATTATTATTCCGCTACACACTTACGAATTGTAGGAAGACAAACAGTTTGGGGTAAACAATTATTCAACCCCCTTCTAGTCGGGCCAACGATCACCAACAGCTTATTCCTTGAAAGATTATATTTTATCCAATCAAAGTATATATCTGATCTGTTTGAGCATGCATATCTTACTGATAATAGAGTCGTTGATACTCCTATTGAAACTAATGCTCGATATTATTCATATGATAGTTCATCTTTGTCGGATCCTAGTTTGTACAGAACTATTGTTGGAAGCTTGGCTTATCTCACCATTACTCGTCTAGATATTGTGTGTGTAGTTTATGTGGTTAGTCAATTTGTCATTGTACCAACTATAGTCAATTTGTCGTTGTACCAACTACAATTCATTGGATTGTTGTTTTTTCATATTCTTAAGTATCTCTGGGGATCTCAATTTCAAAGTCTTTTATTTCCTTCTACTTCATCTCTAGAGCTGTGTGCATACTTTGATGCTAATTGGGCTGATGATCATACGGATCGCAAATCTACTACCGGCTTTTACATTTTTCTTGATGGTTTCTTCATTTACTTGAAGAGTAAGAAACAAGATATTATCTCTGGATCTCCCATAGAAGCTAAGTATCGTATCATGACCTTAACTACTTGTGAGATAGTTTGGTTGCTTTAGTTGCTTGCGGATATCGATATCTCTCTTCATCAACCTATTCTGTTATATTGTGATAATCATAGTGCTATTCAAATTGCGCGCGATTCAATTTTTCATAAGCGGACAAAACATATTAAAATTGATTGTAATATTACTCGTCATCATCTTCATATTGGCACCATCACATTATTTTTTGTTTCTTCAAATATACAGATTGTTGATATGTTTACCACGATACATTCCACCTCACGCTTTCATTTCTTGTCTTACAAACTCTCAATACTTTTAGTTGTAACATCGTGAGTTTGAGGGTGGATATTAGATTATATTTGTTTATAGCTTTTAGGGTAATTTAGTCTTTTTATTTTTCTTTTTCTATTTAAGGTTTAGGGTTTCTTAATTTAGCTATGTAAGACTTTATACTTTGTATTTCTAATATTCTTTTTGGATTTAATAATATGACTAACTTTTTTCTCTTCTTAATTTCTACATATATACCCTCTTTCCCATCCCCGCACGGTCAAATGCCCTTTAAGGGTCCTAGTAGGCTTTGGCTTTTTCCGATTTGCTTGACTACAATGATCGCTAGAGAGGAAGGATCCACTTCCAAGTGGACTTTCTTTGGCCTCAACATCTGGCATTTCCTGACGCAGTACTGACCCTAGCAAGATATCCAATGCCGAAGGTGACACTCGGATAACATTTCAATCGTGCTAGAGATATGGCCCAACGACTATCGTTAGTGGTCGTTACCTTTCTGCTTGTGTCCAGTTTATGGAGGAGAATTCACTCATGCAGTAACCTATGTGGCTCGCCTAGGCGTGATAGCGTACATCGATATATATTCCCTCTTATCGACTACATAATGTTCGAGCTAAAGTAGGTAAAGATATGATTTTCTTCTCTTAAGTGGAGGTTGTTCTTCTCTCTTACGTCGTACATGTGAGTTTCGTCTCTCTCCGTCCCCGGGGCTATGGTGTCGCGGTAGGATATCTAGGTTGTTACCTAAACACTTGCGGTTCGATCCCCAGTTATGACGTATTTATAGAAATTTTTTCTCCAAATGAGGGGTGCAACCAAAGGATATTATGTTTCTGGACTAGTCACTGAGTGTGCTTCCTGATTTACCCTGATGATTAATAGAAAACTTTCATAAAATAATGTCAATCATCACAGAAATAATTAATAAAACTAAATAAGATTATCATTTAAAAGTAGGTTTAAAAATAGGTGAAGATATGATATTCTTCTCTTAAGTGGAGGTTGTTCTTCTCTCATACGTCGTACACGCAAGTTTTTTCTCTCTCCGCTCAGAACTGGCCTGACCATCCGAGGGCCACTTCGGCAATATCAACCCCCACTGATACACTTTTAACTCATAGGATACCAAAATCCAACTAACCGGAGGAATAAAGGATAAATTCAGCCACAACTCCCAAGAGAAAGGGAGAAGAGCGGCCCAAGAGCGAGTAAAAATATAATATCATCAGTTGCTAATTTTATAATCGATATTCTTAAAAGTAGTCCCTAAATTAAAAATCAAGTAATAAATTTCCGTATTAATTTAGAAATAGATATATTAAAAATGGTCTTCACCTTAGAGATCGAATTGTGTACTTCATTTCTTTAAATTTAGCAATCGAATTCAATTTTACTATCAACAAAAAAGTAATCAGGGACTCTTTCTGCAGCTACTCTGTCACTAAATGCATTTAGCGATATACTAGCAATTGAATATCATGAAATACCGCGGACACTTTTAGTGGACCTAGCAAGGGGTCTGTATGTAATTCTACGAGAAGAAAGCTGAATTGGCTCTCAAATGATTGGAGCTTAGGCCAGCAGTCCCAGCAACCATATAACTAACATGTTGGAGGATCCAAAGCTTGTGCAGTAGCCATTGGCAATTGGTCCCCCAGTTCAACCACGCCACTGTTTAGAGGAGAAAGGCAAAAGAGAAGAACCTGCGGTCCATGCATCAGTACTCTGTTACCAAACCACAAGAGTCCTCCCCCCAACCGGGAAAACAGACAACAAGGGGAAAAAAAGGGCAAGACAATGGCCAGCTTGTTTTTCACCCTTCAGTTCAGGTGGTCCACCGACGTCTGCTGAAGCCATGGCAATGTGTCACTTGAGACCCCTCTCCTTCCATGAAAGATGTAGCATACATCTCTCAGCTGTGGATTCGTGTGTCCTCTACTCCTTTGCATGGAGAGGAGGAGGTTTCCACTGGGTCCTCCATGAATTTGGAGTTTGGTATTTTGGGATTGGGGTTTAGGAGAGGGAGAAAGGAGCTGAGCAAGTAGGCTGGAGGCCCACGTGGTTTAATTGGGCCCGGTTAGGTACTAACGGCGCCGTTTGAATTCGAAAGCCGCCGTCAAGTCGGATGGGCGTCTGTTACATAAACGCGGAAGAACGCGATGGGGAGGCATTCGAAGCGTGGTAGGGAGGGATCGGGGAAGCAGCGGGAACGATGGAAGCGACGGGTGCGAGGGCGGCGGTCGAAGGGCGCCGGCGCTCGAAGAGGAGGAGAACGATGGTGATGGGGGAGGAAGGAGAGATCGAGATCTCGTCGACGTTCTTCGAATGCCGGAGCCGTCGTGGCGTCGTCGTCGTCGAGCCTCCGATCTCGAGATCCGAGGCGGACGCCGACCGCCGATGGCGTGGCTCCGGCAATGTCTGCTGCGAGGCGCTGAGGTCGGGGGAGGTGAGGTTGTTATATTTGTTGTGGCCCTTTGCTTGTGATCTGTACTTGTTCTCAGCCTCTCTGTTCTCTCTTTGTGTTTATCTCGATCGGCCAGGAATTGGACGTGCCGAAGCTTTTTTTGGGAAGCAAGCGAGAAAGGTTTTGCTCGATTCTTCTCTTCAATTTCGGCTCCATTTCCGAGTTTTATAATTTGATTCCGTCGGAATTCTCGTAGGGAAGAGATAACAGATTCGAGCAGCGACGACGAAAATCAGGAAGCCGGCTTCGATCTGGAACCGACGGCTGAGCGGGACTCGCATCGGAGATGGCCTGCGGAAGCGATGCCGACGGAGGCGGAGCTCGAGGGTTTCTTTGCGGCGGCGGAGAGCGAGTCGCGGCGGCGATTCGCCGAGAGGTAATTTTAATTAATTAATAGAAACTCCCACTCACTTCCGTGCAGGTTAGCCGGCGATTCCCCGTGCTCGTTCTAGCAAGTTCAGAGCTCGATTGGCTAACCTGAGCCGCACGCCATCTGTCAATCTGAGTAGCGTTATTATCTTCCACTGTGTCGCAGGTACAACTTCGACGTCGTCAACGACGCGCCGTTCGCCGGACGCTTCGAGTGGATTCGGTTAGCACATGGGGACGAGTGAAAAGCCGGAGAAAAGAAATTCAAAAGGGGCAAAAAAAAAAAAACATGAAATTAATAAAGTTGATTCTCTTTTCCAATTTCTTTTCTCTCAATTTTCAAGAGGTAAAAAATGTCCTCATCTTAAAGTTAATTTTTTTTCCATCAAATAAAATAGTGAAATATAAAGCTAATAAATGCTTAATATAATAACATTTAGCAAATTTTTTATTTAAATTTTGGTGCAAGCAAGAGAAGGATAAAAGTTGACGTACATTAATTTATCTTAAAAGTCGTTCGAATTTTTAATACAATGCTTTTTTGAGTGTGTGGGAAAAGGAGTCTGAAATGTTACATAAAAGGAAAAGGTAGCTGGAAGTGGGAGGAGGAGAGGGAGTTGATTTGTATGGCATCATGTGCCCACGTGATGTGATGGATGAGGCATATATGTCACCGAACGGGCCCCATGCATCTCTCTCAAATTTCTAAAATGTTTAAAATGTTATTAATTATTTTTTTTTCAATTACTTCATTTTAATATTCCCTTTTGACAAAAGTAAAAAGATATCATTTTAGTTTTCTTTGTTTGTATTTTATTATCAAAATAGTTTATATAGTAATATAAAATCATAAAATAGATACATTAGTCTTACTGGTCTATTTTGACAATAAAATAAAAAAACTTTTACATTTGATATAACAAACAGTAGACAAAAAACTTTATTATATTGTGAATATTAAATATATTAAATATGGATGGATAGTCATATATCTACAGTGAAGTTAGAATGATTTTAATATTAAAATGCAAAACTGAATAAGTTGATTTGAATCGTTAATTTCCTAATAATATTAGAAGTGAAAAGTGATGAGCAATAAAGCTACCGTTTGACCTATTTATATATGGATTTATATAAAAAAGATTTCTTTTTCAATTTTCCAATAGTTTTATAAAAAAATAGGGATATAAATAATTATTTATGAATGTTTTTTCCGTAAATTATTTTTTAGATATTCTTTTTATTCGAACGGAAGAATTTTTCCTTCCTCTCTCGTATATTATATTTCTCACGCTGACAGTGGACCCTACGCGGCCGCTTCGGCCGCCCTTGACTTAAAAATAATTGACCATTTATTTAAATATTTAACGGTTATTATTTCTTTTTTTTTTCGCTTGAAATTAAAATCAACCCATTACTAAATAGCTGGCCAAAGTTTATCAATCAATTAAATCATGTATATATAAATTTTAAAATTATTAGATTACATACTCAATTTTATTTTTATTCCTCCGTATTTCCTTGTGCATATCTCTAATCAATTACTATAATGTAGAAATCAATTTGGAACACTAGCAATAAACAGCGTCAAATCAAATTTTTTAATCATTTCGATTGAAATATTATTTTTATAAGTTAAATACGTATTAGAAACATGGGACATTACTATTACGATGAACTGAATCGATTGTTAATTGAATAGGATGGTCGTGAGCGACTATGGATTATGGAAGGGTAAAAGCTGAATTGGGTACGTAATTTTTTAATTTTAAAATTTAGATTTAGATATTCGATAATTTTAACTATGTAATTCAGTAATTTGCGGAAACTAAAATTCACAACCCCGGCTACCAATTTTTTTCCTTTCTTCCACCATCCGCGGTTCAGGGTCAAGTTGGCATAAAAAGGGTTCTGCACTCCTTCGTTCCCACTTTACTACTCATGGCCCGACGTCACGGCAGCGGCGGAGGCGGAGACCCATCCCCGGGCCCAAACGGATGGGATTTCCGATGGCAATCCGGTGAGCATGGGGGCCGCGGAAGCGCGTGGGAGTATTTCTGGGGCTACGGCTCCTCGCCCGGTGGTGGATCTGCCGGTTTCGGCTTCGGGCGAGGATCGGCCGGCCAAGCGGAGAACGGTGCTCACCAGTTCGGGTTCGGATGGGGCGGCGGCCGAGGAGGAGGAGGAGGAGGAGGTGCCGGTGGTGGAAGCGGCGGAGGCGGGGGATTCGGCTTCGGATTCAGCGGCGGAGGTGGAGGGGGAGGATGGAGCGGCGGGGGATCCGGATTTGGGGGCGGTCGCGGAGGCGGCGGCGCAGGCTACTGGAATGCTCCGCCGCGGAGCAGCCTACCGTGAGTGTAGTTCTTACATAGTTACAAAAATATCCCTTGTGTGTGATATTGTGCTAAAATAATAAAGAATAATGAGGATGTATTTGTAATTGCAAATATCTATTGATAGGATTATGTAAATGAGATTAAGGCTGTCTTAGGTCTTAATCATAACTCAGTACTGATATAATTATGCTTAAGGGTTCTTATAAGGCCTTGATCCTAAATTAAAAAGCTTGTTAAAATTATTTAACTTGATTTATAATGTAGAAGAGATTTTTTTTAATCTACATGACGGTGTAACGATTAGACTCTTCAATTGATACCTAAATGATCTAAGGTTTAAGTTTTAATTATAGTGCACTACGGAAGATTTTCTCTCTCGAAGCGAACCTAATAATGTTGGTTATTTAGATGAATTTCTCTGAGTTTTTTTTAATTTATTTTAATAGTTTGTGGGAAATTTTCATTGGATTAGATTGATCATTTTTAAGATTAGTTGGCTCAAAAAGTTAGATACCTGAATTATAACAAAATTTATTACCTCAAGGTAATTATACACTGGTAGAATATTTTCATAATTTTTCATGCATAAAAGAATTAAGTCATAGTTTTGATGAAGTAACGGATAAATTTTTTGGACTGATATCATATGTCACTCATTACAAACAGTTAACGATTTATCTTTGACAGCAAATGACAAATTTTCATGAAATCAAAATAGTCACCTCATAATCAATCTATGTAAGTTGAATGCAAACTTAAAAAACAATGGGGCAGGGGGAGGGGGTTCCCCTTTGTGCAAACTTTAAAAAAAAATGGGGCAGGGGAGGGGGTTCCCCTTTGGGCTATGATGTCTATCAGTCAAGTTAGATATAACATATTATAGAATTAATTTTCTCCGATGGAAAGATAATTTTGGAGTACTAATTATGAAGTGATAAGTCTATATCCTCCCTAGCACACTACATTAGTGGTGGTACGGGTGTAATTAAAAGATGTTGGACTTTTAGATTGGTCATCGTGTGCATTTCCTAATTTATCCTGATAACCAATAGGAAACTTCCATGAAACTAAATCGATCATCTCATAAATAATCAATGAGATTAATTAAAATTATCATACTATTATGTAGTTATAGGACATTTATATAATTTCTTAAATACCCGCACAATCTCTCAAGGTGGTAAAAAGGGGTCAACACGGAAGAGGTAAATCACGGACGGCTACTAACCTTTGGAATAGTGACTAGCACATGAGGGAGACATTTACCTCGATTTTATCGAGATTCAAATTTCAGACTTCATGATGACAACACCTCATGCGCTAGCTGCTAGATCCATCCAAGAAAACACCCGTACAATCTCTCAAGTACCTATAGTTCGAGTCCGCGCTACGGGATATTTTTTTTTCTCAAATCTCAACTGTTAGGTGAAAATTCTTTCATACGGTCTAATTCTTTCATACATCTAATTAGTTATTCCTAGAATTAATCCGGCCGAAGGGGTGAATATACGGGCCAGCTAAAAAAAATACAAGCGGTGGTGGTGGTGAAATCTAATTAAAATCGTAAAATTTGAAAAATCAGGGGCATTTTCAAAATAAGGAAGTTTCTACTAAACCCTAGGTCAAACTTCCCTATATAAGCCCATCATTTCTTCCCGACCAATCCACTCAGCCGTTGCTTGCCCTCCCAATCTAGTCGTCTCCGCAGTCGTTGCCGTCTGTCGCCATGAAGTTCAACCCGAGGGTTTCGAGTTCCCGAAGGAAGTGCCGGAAGGCCCATTTCACGGCCCCGTCCAGCGTCCGGCGGGTGCTCATGAGCGCGCCGCTCTCTACCGATCTAAGGAACAAGTACAGCGTGCGGTCCGTCCCGGTGCGCAAGGACGACGAGGTGCAAGTGGTGCGCGGCACCTACAAGGGCCGCGAGGGCAAGGTCGTGCAGGTCTACCGCCGGAAGTGGGTCATCCACGTCGAGCGCATCACCCGCGAGAAGGTGAACGGGTCTACCGTCAACGTCGGCATCAACCCCTCCAAGGTGCTCATCACCAAGCTCAAACTCGACAAGGACCGCAAGGCCCTTCTCGATCGCAAAGCTCGAGGCCGCGCGGCTGACAAGTCCAAGGGCAAGTTCACGGCAGACGAGGTTGCTGCCGGCGGTGCTCCTTCTCTCCAGGAGATCGACTGATCTCGCCCATCTTGATCGGTCTTCCCCCTCTTGCATATCTACATTTTTCTGCTGCATTTTCTTTCGATGTATTGATATCTAGGATGATTTTTGGATTTGAGATTCTATGAAGCTCTAAACTTATCTTGTTTAAGCTAGCGCCTTTGCTACGTTCTTCCTAAGATTTTGTTTGATTCTAGATATGTTAATTTGTGCGATTCTTCTCTTTCATATCTATTGCACTTATCTTGAATTTTCTAGGGTAAGTAATTTCCTAGAAATGTTTCTTCTTACCTAGCTTTGCTCTCTTCTTGAACTTGAAGCTTACTACTAGCTGTTAGGATGAACTTACCGAATAGCTCCAGGACAATTTATCAAATTGATTGGTTGCTAAGGCTAGAAGTTATTGACATTGCTGTGGATTCTGTTAATTACTTAGTTTCTGCTACGACCAGCATCTTCTTGCCATGATATTTGGTTGGCGCTCTAACTTTTAATTGATCATGGTGAATCATTTAGAAGACTGTATTTTCCCCTAAGTTTTGAACATTGTAGGAAGTTGCATCTTTGTTGATGGTATGGTATCACACCACTTAGAGAAGTAGATATTTAAAATCCTTAAGTGAAGTTAGTAAACTCATCTTGCCTCTAAAACCTTATAATTAGCTCAGATTCTCCATTGTTGGCTATGTTGTAGTTTGATGGAATTCAGAATTGGAGGAAGAAGAGGGGTGATCTGTCTTCTGAATCGCTAGACTTCAAGGAAAGCCAAGAAGAGAGACCTGAAAGTGCGAGAAAGTCTCCGATCAACGATACTTGCTAGGCCGCTAGAAGAAACAAGAAAGGAAATGGAGTGCTAGGCCGCTAGAAGAAACAAGAAAGGAAATGGAGTGTTAGATGGACGACCGGAGGTGCTCCGACTTGTCCACTCCGACACTCAAGTCCATGGTGTAGATTTGGAAGAAATGATAGATGAACAGTAGATTTGTGTAGATGTAAGTAAAGGTCTCTGCATACCTTGGCCTACTCGGGAACGGAGCTTTTTATAACATGAAGGAGCGAGATGTCATATTGTGGCTGTCAAAGTGAAAGATGTGCTTCTGACAATATATTGTGGCAAAAAGGCGAATATGCTCGCCCCCAGTGTCCCCGCCAATCCGTCCCAAGGCCAACACGGAGGAGGTAAATCACGGGCGGCTACTAGCTTTTGGAATAGTGACTAGCACATAAGGGAGGTATTTATCTCGACTTTGTCGAAATTCGAACCCCAGACCTCATTGTAGCAGCACCTCATGTGCTAGTCACTAGACTCATCTGAGGGGACGCTTCTGACAAGATATTGTATCTTGGTATGGAGGATGTCCAATCACCGTATTTGAGGGTATTATCACTGATGTTTGGAACTGTAGGAAATTGTGGGGATCATGCTATACTAACCATACCACTCCATGTGTCATGTCGGTGTACGCATTATTGAACAACGGGATATTTGAGCTTGGAAAAGACATCTGGTCGCAAAGACATCTGGGAAAAACAACGGGATAGGTGAGTTGGAGCGCCCGAATGATAAAGTCGATTGAAGATAAGCTGGATGCTCGCTTTGCGGAGCTGAACGGAGAGCAAATCAATGGGGCTGAATGGAATGTTGGATTGGGATCGACTCGGTTTAATGAAGAATTGAATCGGGCTCGATGGGGTTGGCTGTTCATGTGGACTGTGGAGATCCGGTGATGGAGGGTGTGTGATGGCAGCGTGAGGCTGGCTGCTGCGACAGGATCTGGCCTGTGGGAGCAGCCTCAGCATGCGGAGGGCTGGCTAGAGATCAGCCGACAGAGGGCTAATGTGGAGCGAGGAGGTCTGCGGTGAAGGTGGCATCACTTGTGATGCCGCAGAGGTCAGCGAGGAATGTGGCGTCCGAAGACGGAGGAGGGAGCGATGTGCTTCGATGGCAGTGGGGGCGATGCATGGAGTCCCGGAGATGGCAGCCTCGAGGTGGAAGGGGAGAGAGTGTTGGAGAGGCGTGGCCGGCGGCGGAGCACTGTCAAGGCATGCGGCTAGAGGTGGCGGCGGAGCACTGTCAGGGTGTGCCGCTAGAGGTGGCAGCGGAGGTTTATGGATAGTGGTGAGGGTGGAGATCCGGCTGGACGGCGGTGAGGGAGGATAGGAGGCTACGAGGGAGCCAGGGAGATGACAACATTGTAATGGGGGAGGCGAGGGAGGTTGAGGGAAGCGGCGTGGAGACAAGGGGTCGACTAGATAGGACAGTGAAGCCCTCGATGAAGGCAGTGTGAGCGTCTGAGATGTCGAGAGAGAGAGAGAAGCCTCGACGGATGGCAGCTCGTGAGTGGATAAAAAGGGAGTGTTGGCATTTGACAATGGCATTGGAAGAGGTAAGATGATGGGGCCATGTATTACAGCATGCAATATTCGAGGACAATTCTGGTGTTCTTTTGAAAGCTCGATCAGGCGTGGCATGTTGAACTGGTCACCAAGGACTCTCGGGTTGAACTTGCAATCTAGTAAATGTTGTCTTTGATCAAATTGGAGAAGGAAATGCCATTTGTTTTTCCACATCAACTGTCTTTTTTGGGAACCAGTTGGATTAGTAAAGACACAGATGGAACTCAGCTTCTGATTGTTCAACGTGGAAACCTTAAACTTAGTAGATGTTTTTTTCACTGCCATTTGTTAATCTCATAAAGAATAAGAATAAACACTACTTGGTGAAGGAATATAAACACTAGTCCCGTGAACTCAGGAACAACGCAAAATTGGGGAAGGCAGTGCCCTTTCTTTTTCCATATCAAAAGTCGGGTTTTCTGAAGGACCAATTGGATTAAAGAGTAAAGAGACTCGGGTTGAACTCAGATCTTTGGTCGGTTCAACTCTGAAACCTGCAACCTTGTAAATGTTGTTTCTACGTCTTTTTGATAAGTGTTAGAAAGAATGGAGCATAAACACTAGTAGATGCGGATTCATGATGTTTGAACAAATCGAATTGGAGAAGACAATGTCATTTGTTTTTCCACATTAACAGCTTCACATCAATTTCTTCGAATAATTAGCAAAATTAGATATAATCGCTTACAATATTGGATAAATTTACTCCATGCAATCACTTAAATACTGGTTAAGTTTATTCTAATATAACATTACATTGACATGCCAGATCTCTGCACTAATGGCAAGGTAATGGAATACTTCGACTCATGAACCCTAAAACCATAGAAAACATACATGGACTGCCAAATAGTGTGCATACCTTGCTCCCATTAGAAAGCCTCTTCTTATTATCATGGTGCTCCTTCAGGGACTACTGCTGCGAAGGCAACCATCTGATTTTGCTGGGGCCACGCCGGTTGGGAAGTGACCTGAGAGTCGTGTCGCTGTGGATGGCTGACGGTGGTAGGAATCAATTGAGGTTGCAACGCAGAAGTTGCAGTTGATGCTGTGATATGCCTCGTTGAAGATGGTAATGAAGTTGTATCACTTTAAGTTGAGCTGGCCTGCTGCCCAATTGAAAGGCGTGGTATCATGTACAGGCATGTAGAACATTGGAATTTGGGAACTGAACGGGTGAGCTTGCGGCATTTGCGAGGGGTAATAGGGAAGCACAGGTAGACACATAATCAGATGGTGTATATAATGGGCGTTCGCCAGGCATGAGCTGTGGCTTCTGTAGATGATGAAGATGGAGGTGAGTTGCTGCTGATGATGCAGTTGCACCGATTGAATCGTAGGCATCACATAAACTACTTTAACTGAAGGCATCTTTTGAATCGAAGTTTTGAACCTAGTGCATGGCTCTAAGCGAAGGAATCAAGATGGGATTAAAAACACATTTGGTAGAATCCAGTAATTGGAAGAAAATTCATACCTTGATGCTGGATTGGAGGTGATAGCATCGTTTTAAATAGGATTTGGTGACTGCTTAGTCTTGATTGTGACTATTTTGGCCGGAGGTCGTCATGTGATCTGACGTATATGGAGTTTCTCCCAAGCGCTTAGCCTCACTTCCCTATTTGCTAGCCTTCTTTTCCAAGCACTCTTGACTCGCCAATCTTCTTTCCTGAGCACTCGGCGTTCATCGAACATCGTCCCTTTCGGATTCAAGAAGGCCACTCGGATCTATGCTCTCGAGCAGTCATCGTTCGTCCAACAACGTCTCACTCGGAATCGGGAAGGCCACTCAGGTTCTTCGCTCCTAAGCATTTGGCTAATCGAGCGCTTGGCTTTACTTCCAGACCATTGAGAATCCTCTCTTGAAGCGCTCAGCCTTCATCCAATAGAATTCCACTTGGACTCGGGCCATCTCTCGAGTACTCGGAATCGGGAAGGCCACTCAGGTTCTTCGCTCCTAAGCATTTGGCTAATCGAGCGCTTGGCTTTACTTCCAGACCATTGAGAATCCTCTCTTGAAGTGCTCAGCCTTCATCCAATAGAATTCCACTTGGACTCGGGTCATCTCTCGAGTACTCGGCCTTTGCCCTGCGACATCCATTTAGACTTGAGTAGGTCATTCGGAGTCGACATTCCCGACCACTCAATATTCATCTTGTGATTTCCCATTTGGACTTAGGAAGTTCAGTTGACTATCAGTGACAACCTACTATTCGATCTCAATCTCAAACAACTTGTGCACACATAGCCAATGACCCGACAACCTCCGACAACTCGTGCAAAAAGTGACACCTGACCAACGACCCAATAATGTCAAAGGTACAATCCAACAGTTGCTGTCCTAACTGCCCTTCAAGCGGCTAGTTGGTGGGCATCGTCTCGCCCGTATGATTGCCTATGTGGCTCATAGAAATTGATTATCTTAGAAGAAAGCAAAGAAGGGATCTGTTCTAAATTATCATCATGCATTACAAACTCCTCTCTCGTCAATAATTCTTCAAAGAACTTCACCCCAAATTTTTGAATGAGTTCAAGTTTCTTTAGACAAATACCATCTTCCCAAATCCCAAATATGTGACTAGTCATTTTCCTTTTGTTCACCATATTATGAAATAGTTTTGTATTTCTCTCCCATCTCCAGCCCAGTTAACATCAGCTATTTGCTTCCAGAACATCTCCATATCTAATTGTTCAAAACATCTCCATATCTAATGTTTTGAACAATGAAGCTTTTAATTTTGAACAATGAAGCTTGATATTGAGCCAATTAATATTGTTTTCCACAGTAGGAGCATCATCATATATCTTTTCAGTTTCAATTAACCTTAGCCTCTACCAAATTGGCATTGTCATGTATATCACTAAACACATTTTTATTCTACCATTTTAAATGAGCTTTTAATCTCATTAATTTAATCTACAATTTCTGTAGACCACCCCCTGAAACTGCACTACAAAAAAAAAAAAGGCATTCTGGGACAAAATTGGGGATGAATTTTATAAAAAAATTCGTTGCAAAAATTTTTGGGATAAAATCAGGGATGAAAATTTTTTAATTTTCGTCCCAAACTGGTTGATGCCAACTTTTGGAACGAAATATGGATTGTTGCAAATTTAGGAACGAATTTGGGGACGAATTTGGCGACGAATAAAATTTTCGTCCCCAAATTCGTTGTAAAAAAGTATACAAATTTGCAACGAAAATTATTTTTGTTGCAAACTTAGGAACGAATTTGGGGACGAATTCACATATTTTTAGGGCAAATTTGTCTCTATTTTTGCAACAAATTTGGGGACGAATTCGGTGACAAATTATATTTTGTTGCCAATTTTGTCCCTAATATTGTAACAAGTTTGGGGACAAATTCGGTGACAAATTTTTTTTTGTTGCCATTTTTGTTCCTAAGTTTGGAACGAATAATAAATTTGTTGCAAATCTGGCAACGAATTTGATAACAAAAACTTGTCCACGATTTTGAAAATCATATAGTAAATTTTCGTCCCAGAATTCGTCCCAAATTCTAGGACGAATTTTGGGACGAATCCACAAAATTCGTCCCAGATTCTGGGACGAATTCTGGGACGAAAATAATTTTGTCCCAAATTACGATAGCATTGGCTCAAATAATTTTCGTTGCCAAATTCGTCCCTATATCAAATATTTTTTCCAGATTCAATTTATTTCTACAATACAATCCATTAATACATAAACAAATTCAAATAACAAATAATATGTATTCAACACATCCTAATTTAACATTTTAACACATCCTAATTTAACATTTCAACATATCAACTCATAATTCAAGAAATATAAAGATTCCAACAAAGTTTACAAGATCCATCCAAGCTACTAGAAAATATGATACAAAGTTTACAAGATCCATCATCCATCCAAGCTACTAGAAAATATGATACAAAGTTCAACAACCCAATGTTTTAAAAGTCCATCATCCATCCAAGAGCACTAAGAATACATATAGTCATCTTCGTGTGCCACAAAAATCTTTGATCCCCATCAAATCTCCTTTGCCTACATAATAACAAACAAATAAACCAGATCAAGTGTAACAAGAAAGCTTTTAAAAATTATACGATATGGCCATGTAACAAGAATAATTGTATACAAGACCCATGATATGCATAGTTTACATTAATTAACACAATGTTTTACTGTGTAAACATGGACATATCATACTTGTAGTATCCATGCAGGGCACCAGTTCTTTTAAGATTTGTTATCATATTTTTTTAATCATACACATTTTGAGAACAGACCCATGATATGCATGCATTGTTCAAAGGTCATGAAATTTATTTATTTCGCACTCCATTGGCTTAGTGAGGTCTTCATCAATCAATTATCAACTTGAATTCATTAGAGGATAATGAATTCATGTTCACAAGATCAAAATAATTTTTCATCTTCCATTTTCGCTCTCCAAGCTTATACAGTCAGATTCTAAGAGCAAAGTGAATCAAAAGAAAAACATATTTTTCTAACAGAAATCGTAAGCCTCACCTCTCCGCCGCTACCGAGTGCGGCATCCATCGAACATCTGGCGATCGCAACACCAAATCCATCAAAACTACAAGTATGTATAGTTTTGTCTTTGGTTGGTATTTAATGTAAACTAAAGGATGTTTAAAATAAGTGTTCATTTCATTGTGTTAATTAGTTGACAATTTCATATGAATAACTTTAGCACATTTTTAATAACTCTTTGCAAAATATTAAGATAGGAGGATGGATCGTTATCTAGTAAAGAATTTTAGAATAGTGTGATGTAATTCTAGATGAAATATAGAACTTTTATGTATCTATATAGTTTCGAGACTGTACATAGATCAAATTCAGAACTTTTATGCATCGTTATCATTGAAGACAAAACAAGAAAGAGCAGCTTATCAAAAAGAAGGCACACAATTAAACAACTATTTAAAGCTAACTTTAACATAATTATTTAAAGTTAACTTTATATAATTAAACAACTATAACATAATTATTTAAAGCTAACTTTATATATAGATCAGTAAATGCATATTAATGAACTTAGGAATACCGAAAAGAAGTGAACAAATACAGCTATCTTCAACTACGCTGAGATCACACCAAATTGAGACCTGTACAAACAACATTATCAAATCAGGACAAAAATAAAGTCAGATTATTAGAGACTCCATTCATATTGCCTACTTATGCTTTAATTTTGTTACTGGTACACAACTAAAAATCATATAGATTAGTCTACGTCAAAGATAAGTCATCTCATACATTGACAGTGGAACAGTGCAAGACTTAACCTACAAATGACAGAGTTGAAAAATTAAAAAACCATTGATTAATGTGTAAAGCAGTAAACATGAGAAAAAAAATTCATTATACATTATTAAAATCATCAAAAATCATCACCGCCATCATCGTTATCATCGTAGGCATCATCATCATCGTCATTGGGAGGATTCTGACTTTGAGCGGAGCTCAACTGAAGGTGTTCCATGATTAATTCTTGTTGTCGGCGCATATCTCTAATATCTTTCTCCAAATTAGCTCGTTCTTTGTCTCTTTGCACCCTTTCTTGGTCTCTTTGCGATATTATTTCCTTCAGATGGCTAACCTCATCAGTCAAGGTATTTATTTGGGTCGTAAGTGCTGATGTGGAGGAAGAAGTTCCAACTAATCTTTGGGTTCTACTCAAGGAACCCATCCCTAATATCCTTCCCCCTTTTGGTCCTCCACTGGCCTCTAACCATAAACTCAAATTATTGCCAACAGACTCATCAGACCCCTGACTATCGTTACCAGCTTGTGAGCATGTTTGGGCTAGCTCGAGTTGATCATATTTTTCCTATTTTGTAAAACACATACGATATTAATTAGATATAATAGAAACACATATAATATTAAGACAATAATGGTAGGTAACTAATTAAATTTAAATCATATATTAAGGTAAAATAAATATTAAATCCAACCTTGACTGCTTTTGCTCTCGCCCCACTCCATGTGTCATCCTTTTTTTTAAAAGTGCGAGTGAAAGTATCAATGAAAGAAGGCTCCTTCCCTCTCTCCTTGGTCTAAAAAAAATATTATTTCAAATAATGAAATAATTTGATATATATTAAAAATTTGTGAAAGAGTGAAACAATTACCATTCTCCGTCTATGCTCATCTATGTTAATGGAGCCTCCCGCATATATAGCACTTGAGTCACCAGAATTGTGAGATTGATTCATTCTATTCAGGTCACTCCTTTGTTTACTTTCCTCTGTTGCCCAAAATAAAGTGATCCTCTCCCAATTTTCTTCAGTGATGAAGTTTGGCTTTTTCCTCCGACTCTTTGCGTGACTTAGTACATGTCTAATGTGATCGCCACATTTCTTTTTAAATATTCTTCGTATCTCCATTTCGTCATTCGGGTCCCAATTATTTAAGCGCTGAAATAGAAATTTATTTTATTATATAAAAACTGTAAAATTGAAGTATACTCAAGAAAATATACTTTGAACTCGCTCCACCAAAGTTGTTTTGTGGCCGATGGAGTGCTTGAATATGTCAAAGATTCCCCTCCCCAATGGTTGTTCACGATTCTATTTATTTCTTGAACAACTAGTACCGGATTTTCAAAGCTGCATTAAATTACAAAATAACGATGTTAAATAATTAAGATAGGTCTAACAAATAAAATATTTTATAGTACTTACGAATCACCGATGGGGACTAAAGGAGCTCTATCATTCCTAAACTTAGCAAATGAGTTTCTTGCTGAGTCAGGAGGATCTGAGTGGACAGGTAACTGCTCTGGGTAAGGTACTTGTGGTGGCGAATATGAAACCGGTGCAGAAGGTACATGAGATGGGCCCGGCTGATGAAGGGGTGGCATAGGTACACTGGCAGGGGAATATGATGCCGGTGGAGAAGACACATGGGATGGGCCTGCCTGAGTAGGGGGTGGCATAGGTTCACTGGCAGGTGATGGATGTGTCTGGTCCTGTGGTCACTGTCTACGTCCACCACGTCGAAATATATCCTGGAAATTTCAATAATTTAATAAAGGTAATTACAGAATTGATACATAACAAAGGATAATTTAAAACTTACTGTAACGCCCCGGCCCGGGCGGGCCCCCCCGGACCGAACCAGGAACGACACCAGAATTACCTATCGGTTTGATGACTAGCTCCACATACCACCGGAGGTCCTTTCAGCGTGCTTTGTCCTCACTCGCACGCACCCTGGAAAACTTCCCAGGAGGTCACCCATCCTCAGATTTCTCCAAGCCAAGCACGCTTAACTTTGGAGTTCTTAAGTTTGGACTTCCGAAAAGGAAGGTGCACCTTGGTGATATGGATAGTACCATCTAACCTTTTAAGTCATACTTAACCAGAATCTCAGAACCGGGGTATTACAATCACCCCTACTTAAAGACACAACGTCCTCGTTGTGTAACCACAAATCACACCACAAACAAATCCCAGAATCTCCCTCGCTAGGTGGTGCCCTGGGTGCTCCTACCACAGGCGCACTCACGGTCGCAAGGTCGCTCTGATACCATCTGTAACGCCCCGGCCCGGGCGGGCCCCCCCGGACCGAACCAGGAACGACACCAGAATTACCTATCGGTTTGATGACTAGCTCCACAGACCACCGGAGGTCCTTTCAGCGTGCTTTGTCCTCACTCGCACGCACCCTGGAAAACTTCCCAGGAGGTCACCCATCCTCAGATTTCTCCAAGCCAAGCACGCTTAACTTTGGAGTTCTTAAGTTTGGACTTCCGAAAAGGAAGGTGCACCTTGGTGATATGGATAGTACCATCTAACCTTTTAAGTCATACTTAACCAGAATCTCAGAACCGGGGTATTACACTTACCATTATTATGTAAAGATTATGGAAAAGGGTGGAGGGGAAATTTATGAAATGTGACCTCTGATTACCTGTAGAAACAAATACAATGTGTTAACAGATAAAGTAAATCAAATTATAAAAGAGACAGTATATACAATAAAATATGGAAAATTTCTTTAAATAAACTAACAAAACTTACCCATCATTAAAAATCAAAGTCATCATTGTCATTATCATCCTCCTCCTCCTCTTCCTCTTCCTCTTCCTCCTCCTCCTCCTCTCCTTCCTCCTCCTCCTCCTCCTCATCATCATCAATTTCACTTCTATCCACGTTGATTACTACACCGTTGGGATCTCGTAAAGTTGGAATAATATATTTCTCAGTCTGAAAGGTGTTTGAAACTTCCTCTTGTTGATATGCAATGTTTTCCCAACGTGCCTCAATTTTTTTTCGTGCTTTAGTTTTACAAACAGCCCACCAATCAATCTTATCGCATTTCAAACTCGGATATGAAGAATAGAATACTTGAATTGCTTGTTGTGCCAACACAAATGGTTCATATCTCTTATAAAATCTCTTATGATTTATTTCAACTAAATTATAATGTGGATGCACTTTCATCCCTCTAACAAGGTCAAACCAGTGACACATAAATAATATAACTTGCATTTGTGGTCCCGGATATTCTACTTCTATAATTTCATCCAACAAACCATAAAAATCATTGCTTGCACCTCCTTCATTGGATGACGATATGCACACCCCACTATTCATGGTATTCTTGCACATTCCATAGTCTTGAGTATGAAAATTATATCCATTTATGAAATATGCTGGCCAAGTGCGTACGCATGAATTTGGACCCCATGACAGATGGATTAGCCATTCTTGCTCAAGGTGAGCTTGATTAGCTTGAACCTAAGGTCAAAACACAAATTATTAAAAGTATGCATATGTATCAACAAATTATAGATTTTTTACTTACATATGATTTGAACCATGCAGCAAATTCTTCTTCACAAAATCGATCGAACTCTTGTGTCGATAATTCAGAATATAAGTTGGTAAATATCCTACTCAAAAAAATATATTGTTACACAAACAATTGGAAAAATAAAAAAATAACAATAAAAATATATACTTACTCGTAATATGATGATACTTCTGGACAATTTAGTAAAATATATGTTTGGGCCGCCCGCCATTCTTTACCAGTTAAGTATCTTTGTTTACATGGTCCACTTGGTCGACCAAGTAGTTAAAAATTGAAAATGAGATAACATTTGGATCAATAGGACCCTCATCATTTCTGTCCGCTCTTCGCCTTTTGCATTGAACATGAGGTTCAAAATAATATGATGCAAAAGTGGTGACTTCCTCCACAATGTATGCATTAACAATTGAGGCTTCAACTCGTGCTTTATTTTTCACCTTTTTATTCAAATGATATAAGAATCTGATGAAGATATATAAAATTATATTAAATATATATATATAAATGATCCAAGAGTAGAAGTATTTTTTTTTTCATTCAATCAGTCGAATTATACAAATAAGACACTCTACCTTTCAAATGGATACATCCACCGAAAATGGACGGGTCCTCCAACTTTGGCCTCATATGGCAAGTGAACCAAAAGATGCTCCATGGAGTCAAAAAAAGAGGGTGGAAATATCCTTTTCAAATTGCACAAAATGATTGGAATATCTCTCTCTAACTTCTCCATGTGTGAACGTCTCAAAACTGTTGAGCAAATATCATGTAGGAAAATACTTAACTCCGTAATCGCTCCCCATACAAATTGTGGTAAGAGTTCCTTAAAAGCAATAGGAATCAGTCTTTGCATTATGATATGACAATCATGACTTTTCATACCAATTAACTTCCATTCTTTCAAATCGACACATCTTCCAAGATTAGAGACATACCCATCTGGAAATTTCAAAGATTTCAACCATTCACATAGGACACGTCTTTGATCCTTATTTAATGTATAAATTGCCTTTGGCTTTGGTCCCCTACTATTTTCATCGATATCAAGAGTGGGTCTTTTACATATGAGTCGCATATCTTTTCTTGCATTGAGATTGTCTTTTGTTTTTCCGGTGATATCCATCACAGTATTTATCAGATTATCAAAAACATTCTTCTCAATATGCATTACATCGAGATTATGATGTATCAAATGACTAAACCAATACGGTAAATCCCAAAATATACTTCGTTTAGTCCATTTATGTGTACTCCCATATTTATATGTTGTACCATATGGTTGTTCAATAACAGAGGGAAAGTGATGCACTCTGTACCAAATATCTTGACCTGTCAATTTCAATGGGGGAAGTGTTCTTTCGATCCTATTTTTAGTGAATTCATCTTTATTCTTTCTGAACTTATGATTTGTTGGTAAGAATTGCCTATGACAATCAAAATAACTTGGTTTCTTTCCGTGTTTCAATCTGAATGACTTTGATCTCTCCATACATATTGGGCATCCCAAGATCCCAGCAGTACTCCAACCTGATAGCATACCATAAGCTGGAAAGTCATTTATGGTCCAAAGAAGAGCAGCCTTCAGTATAAACATCTGGTTAGAATGAACATCGTATGTAGGAACACCTTCATCCCATAGTTGTTTAAGTTCTCCTATCAGAGGTTGCATATAAATATCTATTAACTTCTTTGGATTTTGCGGACCTGGTACAACCAATGTTAAAAACATATAAGGTGTTTTCATGCACATCCCAGGTGGAAGATTATACGACGTTAAGATAACTGGCCAACAAGAATAATTTCTTCTTGATTTACCAAACGGAGCAAATCCATCAGCACAGAGACATAATCTAATATTTCTAGTCTCCTTTGCAAAATCTGGATATGTTCTATCAAAATTTTTCCACGCATCTGCATCTGATGGATGACACATTAAACCCTCTTCTGTTTGATGAGTTGCATGCCAAGTCATGTGTTCCGCAGTTTCCTTTGATGCATACAATCTTTGTAACCTAGGAGTTAAAGGTAAATAAAATAACTGGTTGTGTGCTTTACGTCGTTGTTGACTCCTTCTGGTTGTCTTATACCTATCTTGATTACAGAATTTACAAACCTCTACATCTGCATCATCTCCTCAATATAACATACAACCATCTCTGCAAACATCAATTCTTTCAACTGGAAGACCTAAATCTTTCACCAGTTTTTTCATACTGTAAAAATCAAGAGGCAAATTGTGATCACGTGGCAATGTATCGTCAAACGCTTGAACAATATCATTAAAACAATCTTGCGACATATTATGATCTGCATTTATATTTAATAATCTGGATGTGAGAGATAATTTAGTCTGGCTGTCACAACCGAAATATAATGGTTCATTTGCAGCACACAATACTTCTTGAAATTTGTCATATATTTCATCCAGACCTGGTACATCAGGCTCTTCCAACGGCAATGTATTAGTGGCAAACATTTGTTCACTTGTTGGAGGAAAACTAGAAGTTGCACCAAGCGTCTCGGGAATATAATTCTGACAACTTGCATCAATTACCATCCTCTGATATGGATTGAATTGTTCATAATAACTCTGATCCCCACTAGCAGAGGCTTGAAAATTCCGTCCATAATCCTCATCAGATATGAACGGTTCGCCATGACTTGTCCAATTATAATAATTCAGAGTAAAACCAAATCTACAAAGATGTTCTTCAACTTTATCGGTGGGTAAAAATTTTCCATTGTGACATTTTCTACACGCGCACCTTATCTTATTGCCATCCATATACATAACTTGACTAGATGCAAAATTTAAAAATTGCCTCAATCCAGTGATAAACTCAGGAGTTAACCCCTGACGATTAGGCAAATTTTTTTTATACATCCAACTTCGCTCATTCTGCATTTTACCTGAATTCAACTATTCATGTTAAACATTATTAAAAGTTACTATAGATAAATCTTATCATTGAAGACAAAACAAAAACAACAACTAATCAAAAAGAAGGAACGCAATAAATCAACTATAATATAATTATTTAAAGCTAACTTTATATACAAATTAGTAAATGCATAATAATGAACTTAAGAATACCGAAAAGAGGTCAACAAATGCAGCTGTCTTCAACTACACTGAGATCACGCCAAAATGAGACCTGCACAAACAACATTATCAATTAAGACAGTAATTTTTGAATATTAACTTAAATTTCAGAATTAAGGTCCACGGCGGCAGCCATACGCCGTCCAGCTATCGCCTGGCAGCGGCCAGCCACACGCCGGCCATGCAGCGGACTGCCGGCGGCCAGACAGGGACTGCCGGAGGCGGCAGTCCAGGCAGGGCCTGCCGGAGGCCAAGCAGGGCATGCCGGAGGCCAGGCAGGGCTTGGCGCCGGCGGCCAGGCAGCGGCTGCCGCCGCCGGCCATGCACGCGGCTGGCGGCGGCGGTCCGAGGGCAGAGTGCTTACCCGGAGATCAAGCGATCGTCGCAGATCACGCCGTCGTCGGTCGGAGATGTGGCCGAAACCCTGGAAATCGCAGCTTGGGAAGGGGGAACGGGGGAGAGAGAGGGGAAAGAAGTGAGGGAAGGGAAAAAGTATCGGGTGAGTTCTAGATCTAGGGTTTATTAGGAACAAATATGTTTTGTTCCTAAATTCGTCCCTAAGTTTGGGACGAATCCATGGATTCGTCCCTAAATTTGGGACGAATCTATGGATTCGTCCCAAATTTTGGGACAAATCCTGGATTCGTCCCAAAATCTGGGACGAATTCAGAAATTTGTCCCAGAATTTAAATTTTTTTAAATAAAAAAGGAACAAAATCAAAAGGAATAAATACGGACCTAGAGACATCGGAATTTGATAAAACAAGTTTCTATATGCTCGTCTCGTTGTCTTGATCGTAAATCTATCAATAAAAATATTTTTTACCAAATATATATATTTTTGGAATATTTTAATCCCAATTTGACCTAATTTGGTGTTAAAAATTTAAATCACTAAAAATATTAATTAAAAATTATGGATGATGACGTATTTATGATCAGCTCAACGATACGGATGCATAGAAACTTGTTTCATCAAATTCCGAGGTCTCTAGGTCTATATTTAAGCATTACATGTTTCTTTTTTTAAAAATAATAATAAAATTGGACGCCTTAAATACGGACCTAGAGACATCGGAATTTGATGAAACAAGTTTCTATGTGCTTGTCTCATTGTTCTGATCGTAAATCTATCAATAAAAATATTTTTTACCAAATATATATATATATATATATATATATGGAATTTTTTAATCCCAATTTGACCTAATTTGGTGTTAAAAATTCAAATCACTGAAAATAATAATTTAAAATTATGGATGATGACGTATTTACGATCAGCTCAATGATACGAATGCATAGAAACTTGTTTCATCAAATTCTGAGGTCTCTAGGTCCATATTTAAGCCTTACGTGTTTCATTTTATTTATTTAAAAATATTTTTAGTTTTGGGACGAATTCTGGATTCGTCCCAAATTTTGGGACAAATTCTGGATTCGTCCCAAAATTTGGGGAGAATCCAGAGATTCGTCCCAAAAATTTAATTATTTTTTTTAAAAAAAAAAATAAAATTGGACGCCTTAAATACGGACCTAGAGACATCGAAATTTGATGAAACAAGTTTCTATGTGCTCGTCTCGTTGTCCTGATCGTAAATCTATCAATAAAATTATTTTTTACCAAATATATATATATATGGAATTTTTTAATCCCAATTTGACCTAATTTGGTGTTAAAAATTCAAATCACTGAAAATAATAATTTAAAATTATGGATGATGACGTATTTATGATCAGCTCAATGATACGAATGCATAGAAACTTGTTTCATCAAATTCTGAGGTCTCTAGGTCCATATTTAAGCCTTACGTGTTTCATTTTATTTATTTAAAAATATTTTTGGTTTTGGGACGAATTCTGGATTCGTCCCAAATTTTGGGACGAATCCAGGAATTCGTCCCAAAGTTTGGGACGAATCCAGAGATTCGTCCCAAAAATTTAATTATTTTTTAAAAAAAAACAAAATTGGACGCCTTAAATACGGACCTAGAGATATCGGAATTTGATGAAACAAGTTTCTATGTGCTCGTCTCGTTGTCCTGATCGTAAATCTATCAATAAAAATATTTTTTACCAAATATATATATATTTGGAATTTTTTAATCCTAATTTGACCTAATTTGGTGTTAAAAATTCAAATCACTGAAAATAATAATTAAAAATTATGGATGATGACGTATTTATGATCAGCTCAATGATACGAATGCATAGAAACTTGTTTCATCAAATTCCGAGGTCTCTAGGTCCATATTTAAGCCTTACGTGTTTCATTTTATTTATTTAAAAATATTTTTAGTTTTGGGACGAATTATGGATTCGTCCCAAAAATTTAATTATTTTTTTAAAAAAAAAAACAAACTTGGACGCCTTAAATACGGACCTAGAGACATCGGAATTTGATGAAAAAAGTTTCTATGTGCTCCTCTCGTTGTCCTGATCGTAAATCTATCAATAAAAAATATTTTTTACCAAATATATATATATATGGAATTTTTTAATCCCAATTTGACCTAATTTAGTGTTAAAAATTCAAATCACTGAAAATAATAATTAAAAATTATGGATGATGACGTATTTACGATCAGCTCAACGATACGAATGCATAGATACATGTTTCATCAAATTTCAAGGTTTCTAGGTCCATATTTAAGCCTTACGTGTTTCATTTTATTTATTTAAAAATATTTTTAGTTTTGGGACATATTCTGGATTCGTCCCAAATTTTGGGACGAATCCAGGAATTCGTCCCAAAGTTTGGGACGAATCCAGAGATTCGTCCAAAAAATTTAATTATTTTTAAAAAAAAAAAAAATTGGACGCCTTAAATACGGACCTAGAGACATCGAAATTTGATGAAACAAGTTTCTATATGCTCGTCTCGTTGTCCTGATCATAAATCTATCAATAAAAATATTTTTTACTAAATATATATATATTTGGAATTTTTTAATCCCAATTTGACCTAATTTGGTGTTAAAAATTCAAATCACTGAAAATAATAATTAAAAATTATGGATGATGACGTATTTACGATCAGCTCAACAATACGAATGCATAGAAACTTGTTTTATCAAATTTCGAGGTCTCTAGGTCCATATTTAAGCCTTACGTGTTTCATTTTATTTATTTAAAAATATTTTTAGTTTTGGGACGAATTCTGGATTCGTCCCAAATTTTGGGACGAATCCAGGAATTCATCCCAAAGTTTGGGACGAATCTCTGGATTCGCCCCAAATTTTGGGACGAATACAGAGATTCTTCCCAAAAATTTAATTATTTTTAAAAAAAAAACAAAATTGGACGCTTTAAATACGGACCTAGAGACATCGGAATTTGATGAAACAAGTTTCTATGTGCTTGTCTCGTTGTCCTGATCGTAAATCTATCAATAAAAATATTTTTTTACCAAATATATATATATATATGGAATTTTTTAATCCCAATTTGACCTAATTTGGTGTTAAAAATTCAAATCACCGAAAATAATAATTAAAAATTATGGATGATGACGTATTTACGACCAGCTCAACGATACGAATGCATAGAAACTTGTTTCATCAAATTTCGAGGTCTCTAGGTCCATATTTAAGCCTTACGTGTTTCATTTTATTTACTTAAAAATATTTTTTGTTTTGGGTCGAATTCTGGATTCGTCCCAAATTTTGGGACAAATCCAGGAATTCGTCCCAAAGTTTGGGACGAATCTCTGGATTCGTCCAAAAATTTGGGCCGAATCCAAAGATTCGTCCCAAAAATTTAATTGTTAAAAAAAAAAAAACAAAATTGGACGCCTTAAATACGGTCCTAGAGACATCGGAATTTGATGAAACAAGATTCTATATGCTCGTCTCGTTGTCCTGATCGTAAATCTATCAATAAAAATATTTTTTACAAAAAATATATATATTTGGAATTTTTTAATCCCAATTTGACCTAATTTGGTGTTAAAAATTCAAATCACTGAAAATAATAATTAAAAATTATAAATGATGACGTATTTACGATCAGCTCAACAATACGAATGCATAGAAACTTGTTTCATCAAATTTCGAGGTCTCTAGGTCCATATTTAAGCCTTACGTGTTTCATTTTATTTATTTAAAAATATTTTTAGTTTTGGGAACAATTCTTTTTGGGACGAATCCAAGAATTCGTCCCAAAGTTTGGGACGAATCTCTGGATTCGTCCCAAAATTTTAATTATTTAAAAAAAAATAAAATTGGATGCCATAAATACGGACCTAGAGACATCAGAATTTGATGAAACAAGTTTCTATGTGCTCGTCTCGTTGTCCTAATCTAAATCTATCAATAAAAATATTTTTTACCAAATATATATATATTTAAAATTTTTTAATCCCAATTTGACCTAATTTAGTGTAAAAAATTCAAATCACTAAAAATAATAATTAAAAATTATGGATGATGATGTATTTACGATCAGCTCAATGATAAGGATGCATAGAAACTTGTTTCATCAAATTCCGAGGTCTCTAGGTCCATATTTAAGCTTTCGGACACTAATTTACAACCGTTCAGTACAAAACACCTTTCTAGTTAGTATCAATCAATCGATGTTTTAAAAAATATCTACATAGAGACATCATAATTTGATGAAACAAGTTTCTATGCGCTCGTATGGTTGTCCTGATCGTAAATCTATCAATATAAATATTTTTTACCAAATATATATATTTTTTGGAATATTTTAATCCCAATTTGACCTAATTTGGTGTTAAAAATTTAAATCAATGATAATATTAATTAAAAATTATGGATGATGACATATTTACCATCAGCTCAACGATACGGATGCATAGAAACTTGTTTGATCAAATTCCGAGTTCTCTAGGTCCATATTTAAGCCTTACATGTTTCATTTTATTTATTTAAAAATATTTTTAGTTTAGGGACGAATCCTGGATTCGTCCCAAATTTTGGGACGAATCCAGGAATTCGTCCAAAATTTTGGGACGAATCCATTGATTCGTCCCAAAAATTTAATTATTTAAAAAAAAAAACAAAATTAGACGCCTTAAATACGGACCTAGAGACATCGGAATTTGATGAAACTAGTTTCTATGTGCTCGTCTCGTTGTTCTGATAGTAAATCTATCAATAAAATTATTTTTTACCAAATATATATATATATGGAATTTTTTAATCCCAATTTGACCTAATTTGGTGTTAAAAATTCAAATCACTGAAAATAATAATTTAAAATTATGGATGATGACGTATTGACGATCAGCTCAATGATACGAATGCATAGAAACTTGTTTCGTCAAATTCTGAGGTCTCTAGGTCCATATTTAAGCCTTACGTGTTTCATTTTATTTATTTAAAAATATTTTTAGCTTTGGGACGAATTCTGGATTCGTCCCAAATTTTGGGGCGAATCCAGGAATTCGTCCCAAAGTTTGGGACTAATCCAGAGATTCGTCCCAAAAATTTAATTATTTATTAAAAAAATAACAAAATTAGACGCCTTAAATACGGACCTAGAGATATCAAAATTTGATGAAACAAGTTTCTATGTGCTCGTCTCATTGTCCTGATCGTAAATCTATCAATAAAAATATTTTTTACCAAATATATATATATATATTTGGAATTTTTTAATCCCAATTTGACCTAATTTGGTGTTAAAAATTCAAATCACTGAAAATAATAATTAAAAATTATGGATGATGACGTATTTATGATCAGCTCAACGACACGAATGCATAGAAACTTGTTTCATCAAATTCTGAGGTCTCTAGGTCCATATTTAAGCCTTACATGTTTTATTTTATTTATTTAAAAATATTTTTATTTTTGGGACGAATTCTGGATTCGTCCCAAAAATTTAATTATTTTTTTAATAAAAAAACAAACTTGGACGCCTTAAATACGGACCTAGAGACATCGAAATTTGATGAAACAAGTTTCTATGTGCTCGTCTCGTTGTCCTGATCGTAAATCTATTAATAAAAATATTTTTTACTAAATATATATGTATATGGAATTTTTTAATTCCCATTTGACCTAATTTGGTGTTAAAAATTCAAATCACTGAAAATAATAATTAGAAATTATGGATGATGACGTATTTACGATCAGCTCAACGATACGAATGCATAGAAACTTTTTTCATCAAATTTCAAGTTCTCTAGGTCCATATTTAAGCCTTACGTGTTTCATTTTATTTATTTAAAAATATTTTTAGTTTTGGGACATATTATGGATTCGTCCCAAATTTTGGGACGAATCCAGGAATTCGTCCCAAAGTTTGGGACGAATCTCTGGATTTGTCCAAAATTTTAGGACGATTCCAGAGATTCGTCCCAAAAATTTAATTATTTAAAAAAAAAACAAAATTGGACGCCTTAAATACGGACCTAGAGACATCGAAATTTGATGAACCAAGTTTCTATATGCTCGTCTCGTTGTCCTGATCGTAAATCTATCAATAAAAATATTTTTTACCAAATATATATATATTTGGAATTTTTTAATCCCAATTTGACCTAATTTGGTGTTAAAAATTCAAATCACTGAAAATAATAATTTAAAATTATGGATGATGATGTATTTAAGATCAACTCAATAATACGAATGTATAGAAACTTGTTTCATCAAATTTTGAGGTCTCTAGGTCCATATTTAAGCCTTACGTGTTTCATTTTATTTATTTAAAAATATTTTTAGTTTTGGGACGAATTCTGGATTCGTCCCAAATTTTGGGACGAATCCAGGAATTCGTTCCAAAGTTTGGGACAAATCTCTGGATTCGTCCCAAATTTTGGGACGAATACAGAGATTCGTCCCAAAAATTTAATTATTTAAAAAAAAAAACAAAATTGAACGCCTTAAATACAGACCTAGAGACATTGGAATTTTATGAAACAAGTTTCTATGTGCTCGTCTCGTTGTCCTGATCGTATATCTATCAATAAAAATATTTTTTACCAAATATATATATATATGGAATTTTTTAATCCCAATTTGACCTAATTTGGTGTTAAAAATTCAAATCACTGAAAATAATAATTAAAAATTATGGATTATGACGTATTTACGATCAGCTCAACGATACAAATGCATAGAAACTTGTTTCATCAAATTTCGAGGTCTCTAGGTCCATATTTAAGCCTTACGTGTTTCATTTTATTTACTTAAAAATATTTTTAGTTTTGGGTCGAATTCTGGATTCGTCCCAAATTTTGGGATGAATCCAGGAATTCGTCCCAAAGTTTGGGACGAATCTCTGGATTCGTCCAAAAATTTGGGATGAATCCAGAGATTCGTCCCAAAAATTTAATTATTAAAAAAAAAAACAAAATTGGACGCCTTAAATACGGACCTAGAGACATCGGAATTTGATGAAACAAGTTTCTATATGCTCGTCTCGTTGTCCTAATCATATATCTATAAAAAAAAATATTTTTTACCAAATATATATATATTTGGAATTTTTTAATCCCAATTTGACCTAATTTGGTGTTAAAAATTCAAATCACTGAAAATAATTATAAAAAATTATGAATGATGACGTATTTACGATCAACTCAATAATACGAATGCATAGAAACTTGTTTCATCAAATTCTGAGGTCTCTAGGTCCATATTTAAGCCTTACGTGTTTTCATTTTATTTATTTAAAAATATTTTTAGTTTTGGGAACAATTCTAGATTCGTCCCAAATTTTGCGACGAATCCAGGAATTCGTCCCAAAGTTTGGGATGAATCTCTGGATTCGTCCCAAATTTTTAATTATTTAAAAAAAAAAAACAAAATTGGATGCCTTAAATACGGGCCTAGAGACATCGGAATTTGATGAAACAAGTTTCTATGTCCTCGTCTCATTGTCCTGATCGTAAATCTATCAATAAAAATATTTTTTTACCAAATATATATATATATATGGAATTATTTAATCCCAATTTGACCTAATTTGGTGTTAAAAATTCAAATCACTAAAAATAATAATTAAAAATTATGGATGATGACGTATTTACGATTAGCTCAATGATACGGATGCATAGAAACTTGTTTCATCAAATTCTGAGGTCTCTAGGTCCATATTTAAGCTTTCGGACACTAATTTACAACCGTTCAGTACAAAACACCTTTCTAGTTAGTATCAATCGATAGATGTTTTAAAAAATATCTACATAGAGACATCATAATTTGATGAAACAAGTTTCTATGCGCTCGTATGGTTGTCTTGATCGTAAATCTATCAATATAAATATTTTTTACCAAATATTTATATTTTTTAGAATATTTTAATCCCAATTTGACCTAATTTGGTGTTAAAAATTTAAATCACTGAAAATATTTATTAAAAATTATGGATGATGACGTATTTACCATCAGCTCAATGATACGGATGCATAGAAACTTGTTTTATCAAATTCCGAGGTCTCTAGGTCCATATTTAAGCCTTACGTGTTTCATTTTATTTATTTAAAAATATTTTTAGTTTTGGGACGAATCCTGGATTCGTCCCAAATTTTGGGACGAATCCAGGAATTCGACCAAAATTTTGGGACGAATCCATTTATTCGTCCCAAAAATTTAATTATTAAAAAAAAACAAAATTGGACGCCTTAAATACGGACCTAGAGATATCGGAATTTGATGAAACAAGTTTCTATGTGCTCTTCTCATTGTCCTGATCGTAAATCTATCAATAAAAATATTTTTTACCAAATATATATATATATATGGAATTTTTAAATCCCAATTTGACCTAATTTGGTGTTAAAAATTCAAATCACTGAAAATAATAATTAAAAATTATGGATGATGACGAATTTACGATCAACTCAATAATACGAATGCATAGAAACTTGTTTCATCAAATTCTGAGGTCTCTAGGTCCATATTTAAGCCTTACGAGTTTCATTTTATTTATTTAAAAATATTTTTAGTTTTGGGACGAATCCAAGAATTCGTCCCAAAATTTGGGACGAATCCAGAGATTTGTCCCAAAAATTTAATTATTTTTTTTTTAAAAAAAACAAAATTGGATGCCTTAAATACGGACCTAGAGACATCAGAAGTTGATGAAACAAGTTTCTATGTGCTCGTCTCATTGTCCTGATTATAAATCTATCAATAAAAATATTTTTTACCAAATATATATATATTTGGAATTTTTTAATCCCAATTTGACCTAATTTGGTGTTAAAAAATTCAAATCACTGAAAATAATAATTAAAAATTATGGATGATGACGTATTTACGATCAGCTCAACGATACGGATACATAGAAACTTGTTTCATCAAATTCCGAGGTCTCTAGGTCCATATTTAAGCTTTCGAGCACTAATTTACAACCGTTCAGTACACAACACATTTTTAGTTAGTATCAATCTATAGATGTTTTAAAAAATATCTACATAGAGATATCATAATTTGATGAAATAAGTTTCTATGCGTTCGTATCGTTGTCCTGATAATAAATCTATCAATATAAATATTTTTTTACCAAATATATATATTTTTGGAATATTTTAATCCCAATTTGACCTAATTTGGTTTAAAAATTTAAATCACTGAAAATATTAATTAAAAATTATGGATAATAACGTATTTACGATCAGCTCAATGATACGGATGCATAGAAACTTGTTTCATCAAATTCCGAGGTCTCTAGGTTCATATTTAAGCCTTACGTGTTTCATTTTATTTATTTAAAAATATTTTTAGTTTTGGGACGAATCTCTGGATTCGCCCCAAATTTTGGGACGAATCCAGAGATTCGTCCCAAAAATTTAATTTTTTTTTTTAAAAAAAAATTGGACGCCTTAAATACGGACCTAGAGATATCGGAATTTGATGAAACAAGTTTCTATGTGCTCATCTCGTTGTCCTGATCATAAATCTATCAATAAAAATTTTTTTCCTAATATATATATTTTTGGAATATTTTAATCCCAATTTGACCTAATTTGCTGTTAAAAATTTAAATCACTGAAAATATTAATTAAAAATTATGGATGATGACGTATTTACGATCAGCTCAACGATACGAATGCATAGAAACTTGTTTCATCAAATTCCGAGGTCTCTAGGTCCATATTTAAGCCTTACGTGTTTCATTTTATTTATTTAAAAATATTTTTAGTTTTGGGACGAATCCAGAGATTCGTCCAAAAAAATTTAATTATTTAAAAAAAAAAAACAAAATTGGACGCCTTAAATACGGACCTAGAGACATCAGAATTTGATGAAACAAGTTTCTATGTGCTCGTCTCGTTGTCCGGATCATAAATCTATCAATAAAAATATTTTTTACCAAATATATATATTTTTGGAATATTTTAATCCCAATTTGACCTAATTTGGTATTAAAAATTTAAATCACTAAAAATATTAATTAAAAATTATGGATGATGATGTATTTACGATCAGCTCAACTATACAAATGCATAGAAACTTGTTTCATCAAATTCCGAGGTCTCTAGGTCCATATTTAAGCCTTACGTGTTTATTTTATTTATTTAAAAATATTTTTAGTTTTGGGACGAATCCTGGATTCGTCCCAAATTTTGGGACGAATCCAGGAATTCGTTCCAAAGTTTGGGACGAATCCAGAGATTTGTCCCAAATATTTAATTATTTTAAAAAATAAAACAAAATTGGACGCCTTAAATACGGACCTAGAGATATCGGAATTTGATGAAACAAGTTTCTATGCACTCGTATCATTGTTCTGATCGTAAATCTATCAATGAAAATATTTTTTTACCAAATATATATATATATTTGGAATTTTTTATTCTTAATTTGGTGTTAAAAATTCAAATCACTGAAAATAATAATTAAAAATTATGGATAATTATGTATTTACGATCAGCTCAACAATACGGATGCATAGAAACTTGTTTCATCAAATTCCGAGGTCTCTAGGTCCATATTTAAGCCTTACGTGTTTCATTTTATTTATTTAAAAATATTTTTATTTTTGGGACGAATCCTGGATTCGTCCCAAATTTTCGGACAAATCCTAGATTCGTCCCAGAATTTGGGACGAATCTTTGATTCGTTCCCAAATCTGGGACGAATCCAGTATTTGTCCCTAAATTTGGGACAAATTTTTATTTCGTTCCAGATTTGGGGACGAATTTAGCAACGAATATTTTTTATGTTGCAAACTTGAAACGAAATTTTTTTGTTGCAAGTTTTGTTGGTTATTTGGGTCGAAATTTATTTTCGACCCTAAATTTGTCCCAATTTTGGGACAAATTTTTTTCGTTCCAAACTTTTGTCCCCAAAGTTGTATTTTTTTGTTGTGCTGGCAGCAGCCAATTCAATCGAACAGTCAAAAGGAAATTGTGATGTTTTGTCCACATTTCTTGGAATCTAAATAAAGACAATGAAGAAGAACTTGAAAGCTTAATCAATAGAGGACAATGGTGAGATGAGGGCTGTATTGAGATGCTCCACCTTTATCACAACCTCCTTATTACTCTCAGAGGTAGAGATCAAAACTCTATTTAATCTCTTCCAAATCTATTATTTGTCCAAGTGTACTTATCTCCCACAAAACCAGTATCCAATAGACCTGATAACATTATGAAATTGTTGAAATCATTCGCTGCTCCTATTTTAGGCAAAATCTTATCAGATCTTTCATTTGCATCTTTTATCACATTAAAATTCCCTCCCACCAACCAAGCATCATCCGAAGCAGGTTTAATTTCTAGTAACTTTTCCCACAAAACCCTTCTATCCACACAACTACATTTAGCATATGCCACCGTTACAAACAAAACATATAAGAAAGATTCATATGTAAAAACTGTGAAGTTAACTTAATATGTAAAAATTACTAATGTGGCAAAAGGTGATTCGCTTCCGTCAACCCGTCCCTAAGCTAACATGGAGGAGGTAAATCACGGGTGGCTACTAGCCATTAGTGCAAATGGCCAAGATATGAGGGAGGTCATGCTCGGTCATGCCGAGTTTCGACCTCAA